>NC_091300.1:51560179-51645179 GCF_038502225.1 Cherax quadricarinatus
CTTAATAATTACTCTGAATTCAAACGGAGAGTCACATGTACTTCTATCAGAAGACTATTATAGCCTGGTCATACATGCTGACCTTCACTCACCAACTTGCCTCAGGCTGAACATGAAAATGGAATACAATACCGACAGGTTGGTAGATAAGACACATAGGCAACAGTCAGTTAGGTAAGACACATATGCAACAGTTAGGTATCTTTATTATGAAACGTTTCGCCTACACAGTAGGCTTCTTCAGTCAAGTACAGAAAAGTTGATAGAAGCAGAAGATACTTGAAGACGATGTAATCAGTCCATCACCCTTAAAGTTTTGAGGTGGTCAGTCCCTCAGTCTGGAGAAGAGCATTGTTCCATAGTATGAAACAATATGGAGAAGAAGTGACAGGATGGAGCTTTTATAGCGCCAGGAGGTGAGACGTAGGCCACTAGGAGAGGTAAGAACTCAGATGTTGAAAGGTTAGGTCCCTCTCAAACCCAGCCCCTCTCACTAGTGGAAGTTGTCGAAGTTGATTGCAGGTCTGTACCAAGATACCCTTGTGTTGCAGTGTCTGACAGACTGAACATTAAAATGGTATAAAATACCGACAGGTTGTTAGGTAAGACACATATGCAACAGTTAGGTATCTTTATTATGAAACGTTTCGCCTACACAGTAGGCTTCTTCAGTCAAGTACAGAAAAGTTGATAGAAGCAGAAGATACTTGAAGACGATGTAATCAGTCCATCACCCTTAAAGTTTTGAGGTGGTCAGTCCCTCAGTCTGGAGAAGAGCATTGTTCCATAGTATGAAACAATATGGAGAAGAAGTGACAGGATGGAGCTTTTATAGCGCCAGGAGGTGAGACGTAGGCCACTAGGAGAGGTAAGAACTCAGATGTTGAAAGGTTAGGTCCCTCTCAAACCCAGCCCCTCTCACTAGTGGAAGTTGTCGAAGTTGATTGCAGGTCTGTACCAAGATACCCTTGTGTTGCAGTGTCTGACAGACTGAACATTAAAATGGTATAAAATACCGACAGGTTGTTAGGTAAGACACATATGCAACAGTTAGGTATCTTTATTATGAAACGTTTCGCCTACACAGTAGGCTTCTTCAGTCAAGTACAGAAAAGTTGATAGAAGCAGAAGATACTTGAAGACGATGTAATCAGTCCATCACCCTTAAAGTTTTGAGGTGGTCAGTCCCTCAGTCTGGAGAAGAGCATTGTTCCATAGTATGAAACAATATGGAGAAGAAGTGACAGGATGGAGCTTTTATAGCGCCAGGAGGTGAGACGTAGGCCACTAGGAGAGGTAAGAACTCAGATGTTGAAAGGTTAGGTCCCTCTCAAACCCAGCCCCTCTCACTAGTGGAAGTTGTCGAAGTTCTTACCTCTCCTAGTGGCCTACGTCTCACCTCCTGGCGCTATAAAAGCTCCATCCTGTCACTTCTTCTCCATATTGTTTCATACTATGGAACAATGCTCTTCTCCAGACTGCCCTAGAAAGGGGAAGTTTCCTTACCCCTGGTCCAGCACTTTCAGCTATTATCTTTCTACACTTCTGGCTGATACAAGGATTCACTCTCTTCGTTCCATTTCTTCATTTTTCTTCTGGATATGAATTTCTTTGCCTGTGTGTGTGTGTGTGTGTGTGTGCGTACTCACCTAATTGTGGTTGCAGGGATCGAGACTCAGCTCCTGGCCCCGCCTCTTCACTGATCACTACTAGGTCCTCTCCCTCTCTGCTTCCTGAGCTTTGCCATACCTCTTCTTAAAACTATGTATGGTTCCTGCCTTCACTACTTCACTTGCTAGGCTATTCCACTTCCTGACGGCTCTATGACTGAAGAAATACTTCCTAACATCCCTGTGACTCGTCTGAGTTTTCAGCTTCCAATTGTGACCCCTTGTTTCTGTGTCCCATCTCTGGAACATTCTGTCTCTGTCCACCTTGTCTATTCCCCGCAGTATCTTGTATGTCGTTATCATGTCTTCTCTGACCCTTCTGTCTTCCAGTGTCGTCAGTCCGATTTTCCTCAACCTTTCCTCGTACGACATTTCCCTGAGCTCTGGAACTAGCCTTATTGCAAACGTTTGTACTTTCTCTAACTTCTTGACGTGCTTGACCAGGTGTGGGTTCCAGACTGGTGCTGCATACTCCAGTATGGGCCTAACATACACAGTGTACAGTGTTTTGAACGATTCCTTATTAAGGTATCGGAACGCTATTCTCAGGTTTGCCAGGCGCCCGTATGCTGCAGCAGTTATTTGGTTGATGTATGCCTCCGGTGACGTGCTCGGTGTTATGGTCACCCCAAGATCTTTCTCCCTGAGTGAGGTCTGTAGTCTTTGTCAACCTAGCCTATAATCTGTCTGCGGTTTGCCCTCCCCAATCTTCGTGACTTTGCATTTGGTAGGGTTTAATTCGAGAAGCCAGTTTCTGGACCACGTGTCCAGACTGTCCAGATCTCTTTGCAGTCCTGCCTCATCCTTATCCGATTTAATTCTTCTCATCAGCTTCACATCATCTGCGAATAGGGACACTTCAGAGTCTATTCCTTCCATCATGTCGTTCGCATATATCAAAAATAGCACTGGTCCTAGAACTGACCCCTGTTTGACTCCGCTCGTCACAGGCGCCCACTGTGATACCTCTTCACGTACCATGACTCGTTGTTGCCTCCCTGTCAGGTATTCCCTGATCCATTGCATTGCCCTCCCT
Organism: Cherax quadricarinatus; assembly: GCF_038502225.1. Classification (NCBI taxonomy): domain Eukaryota; kingdom Metazoa; phylum Arthropoda; class Malacostraca; order Decapoda; family Parastacidae; genus Cherax; species Cherax quadricarinatus. The sequence goes on from NC_091300.1 coordinate 51,562,886, forward strand.
GTTATATGCGCCTGATCCTCCAGCTTCTGCACTAATCTCTTGTGAGGAACTGTGTCAAAGGCCTTCCTGCAGTCCAGGAAAATGCAATCAACCCACCCATCTCTCTGGTGTCTTACTTCTGTTACCTTGTCATAAAACTCCAGAAGGTTTGTGACACAGGATTTGCCTTCCATGAACCCATGCTGGTTTTCATATATAATCTTGCTGATAATCTTGGTCGTGATAATCTTCTCCATGACTTTGCATACTATACATGTCAGAGACACATTATTATTATTATAATCAAGGGGAAGCGCTAAACCCGGAGGATTATACAGCGCCTGGGGGGGGATGTGGAAGGCATTCAGGCTTAATTCGGGGAACTGGAGCACAGATCCAATTTCCTAAATCAAGAGCCCCTCACCAACATCAAGGAACCTTCCTTGAGGGGTGTCAGAGACACAGGTCTGTAGTTTAGTGCCTCGTTTCTGTTTCCTTTCTTAAATATGGGGACTACATTTGCTGTCTTCCATTTCTCAGGTAGTTGCCCAGTTTCAAGGGATGTGTTGAAGATTGTGGTTAGGGGCACGCACAGCATTTCTGCTCCTTCTCTAAGGACCCACGGGGAGATGTCCAGTTCCATTGCCTTTGAGGTATCAAGGTCACTTAGCAGCTTCTGCACCTCCTCCTCGGTTGTTCATATATCATCCAACACTTGTTGGTATATTCCCTCTTGATGTTCCCTTCTGTGCTGTCTTCCCAGAGCCCTTCCTGTCTCTACTGTAAAAACTTCCTTAAATCTCCTGTTTAGCTCCTCACATACCTCCTGATCATTACTTGTGAGTTCTCCACCTTCTGTCCTCAGTCTGATCACCTGGTCTTTGACTGTTGTCTTCCTCCCGATGTGGCTATACAACAGTTTCGGGTCAGTCTTGATTTTCGATGCTATGTTATTTTCATACTGTCGCTGGGCCTTTCTCTTTTCCTGTGCATACTCGTTCCTGGCTCTGCAACTAATCTCCCTATTTTCATGTGTTCTCTGCCTTCTGTACTTTTTCCATTCTCTATTGCACTTAGTTTTTGCCTCCTTATACCGTCGGGTAAACCAGGGGCTCTTTCTGGTCTTCCCGTTGTTTCTGTTGCCCTTGGGAATAAACCTTTCCACTGCCTCCTTGCATTTTGCTGTTACATGTTCCATAATTTCATTTACTGGCTTTCCTGCCAGATCTCTGTCCCACGGAACCTCCTGCAGGAAGTTCCTCAAACCTATGTAGTCCCCTCTTTTATAGTCAGGCTTTTTCCATTCAACTCCTGTTATTGTCTCCACTTGCAACTCTACTATGTATTCAAAGCACAGAACCACGTGGTCACTAGCTCCTAGGGGACTCTCATATGTGATGTACTCAATGTCTGAACTGCCCAGGGTGAACACAAGGTCCAATCTTGCTGGTTCATCCTCCCCTCTCACTTTGGTAGTGTCCTTAACATGCTGGTGCATGAGGTTTTCCAGCACCATATCCAACATCCTGGCTCTCCATGTTTCGGGACCCCCATGTGGCTCCAGGTTTTCCCAGTCAATCTCCCTGTGGTTGAAATCACCCATAACCAGTAACTTTGCTCTGCTGGAGTGAGCTCTTCTTGCCACCTCAGCAAGTGTGTCCACCATTGCTCTGTTGCTCTCTTCATATTCCTCTCTTGGCCTCCTGCAGTTCTTTGGTGGATTATACATCACTGCAATGACCACCTTGTGCTCCTCAGACTGAAGTGTACCTATTATATAGTCCCTTTCTCCTGTCTCGTCCATGCCTCCCATTTTCTCGAATTTCCATCTTTTTTTTACGAGCAGAACAACCCCTCCTTCCCCTCTGCCTCTATCTTTCCTCATGATCTGGTATCCTGGTGGGAAGATTGCATCTGTTATTGCTCTGTGAGTTTTGTTTCTATAACTGCTATGATGTCTGGGGACTTCTCATTGATTCTTTCTTGCCATTCCTCATATTTATTCGTTAATCCATCTGCATTTGTGTACCAAACCTTCAGCTTCTGTTCTAATACTGTAACTGTGGTCCTGGGGGAATACTGGGATTGGGAGAGCAGGAGCCCCGGTGGGGGCCTGTGGGGGGTGGCAGTGGAGGTGGAGGAAGAGCTCTCATAGGGGGTTGCTGTAGTGGTATGGTTCGTGGTGCGGGGGGTGGGAACAGAGGGATCGGTGTGTGATGGTTGGTTTAGATTGTTCAGTTGCCTAGTGGTGTCGTGGTTGGAGTCCTTCTGCAAGTGTTTCTGGGGGGTGTGCTTGCCCTTCCATCTGTGCCTGGGTAATTCTGCTCTTCTTTGTCATTTCCTCCCATTCCTCCTTTCGTTTTTGCACTCTCTCTTTCAGTATCAACCTTTCCTCGATCGAGGTACACACTCTTGAACTTCTGTTTGCCTCTCAGCCTTGCTTTCTCCTGCAGGATCATGGTTCGAGTTGATTCTGGCTTGAAAATTACTTTGAGAGGCCGTTTCCTTCTCTTTGTGTGTGTGTGTGTGTGTGTGTGTGTGTGTGTGTGTGTGTGTGTGTGTATGTGTGTGTGTGTGTGTGTGTGTGTGTGTGTGTGTGTGTGTGTGTGTGTGTATGTGTGTGTGTGTGTGTGTGTGTGTGTGTGTGTGTGTGTGTGTGTGTGTGTGTGTGTGTGTGTGTGTGTATGTGTATGTGTGTGTGTGTACTCACTTATTAGTACTCACCTATTTGTGGTTGAAGGGGTCGAGTCATAGCTCCTGGCCCCGCCTCTTCGCTGACTGCTACTAGGTCCCCTCTCTCCCTGCCCCATGAGCTTTGAAATACCTCGGCTTAAAACTATGTATGGTTCCCGCCTCCACTACCTCTCTTGCTAGGCTTTTCCACTTCCTGACTACTCTATGACTGAAGAAATACTTCCTAACATCCCTTTGATTCATCTGCTTCTTCAACTTCCAATTGTGACCCCTTGTTTCTGTGTCCCCTCTCTGGAACATCCTGTCTCTGTCCACCTTGTCTATTCCACGCAGAATTTTGTATGTCGTTATCATGTCTCCCCTAACCCCCCTTTCCTCCAGTGTCGTCAGGCCGATTTCCCTTAACCTTTCTTCATAGGACATTCCCGTTAGCTCTGGAACTAACCTTGTCGCAAACCTTTGCACTTTCTCTAATTTCTTGACGTGCTTGATCATGTGTGGGTTCCATACAGGTGCTGCATACTCCAGTATGGGTCTGTCGTACATGGCGTACAGTGTCTTCAACGATTCCTTACTAAGGTATCAGAATGCTGTTCTCAGGTTTGCCAGGCGCCCATATGCTGCAGCAGTTATCTGGTTGATGTGTGCTTCCGGAGACGCGCTTGGTGTTATACTCACCCCAAGATCTGTCTCCTTGAGCGAGGTTTGCAGTCATTGGCCACCTAGCCTATACTCCGTCTGCGGTCTTGTGTGCCCTTTTCCGATCTTCATGACTTTGCATTTGGCGGGGTTAAATTCGAGAAGCCAGTTGCTGGACCAAGTGTCCAATCTGTCCAGGTCTCTTTGAAGTCCTGCCTGATCCTCCTCTGATTTAATTCTCCTCATTATCTTCACATCATCTGCGTAGTTTCAAAATCCTTCTTAGAGTCCAACGGACAGATGTTGTTGGGTCCCATTGCCTGCGAGGCATCTACCTCATTTCTTTTCTCGTTGAGTGAATTTTACCTCAGTCTCGTTGGCTCACTCCTACTCGACTTTCTGTTTATATGGAGATTACCTCCTAAAATCTTATGTTCAGCTCCTCACGGACTTCCTTACTATTTATAGCGAGTTCGCCTCCCTCTTTCTTTAGCCGAATTATACTGTCCTTCAGTGCTGTCTTCTTTCTGATGTGTCTGTATAGCAACATTAGCTCAGACTTGGCTTTTGAAATTGTCATTCTTAAATTGTCATCCAAGCTCTTTTCTTATCCATTCGTATTAATTTCTGGCTCATCTGCTCGCGTCTCTAGTCTCTGACATTCTATACTTTCTACTTTTAATATTTCTTCCTAGCTTGCATTTTTTGGTCTTTGCTTTTCTTCATTTCTGGGTGACCCATTTGCTCGCTCCGCTCTTGCTTTTTCTTCTTCTGCATTTAGATGTGAAATTTTTCTATGCTTCCCGGAGTTTTCCAGCTGCATACTCATCATTACGTTCTTTGTCTTTTATGTAGTCTTACATCTTTTTCACCGCACTCCATTTGGTATTTGCCTCGTGCCATCATTGCTTCCTCTTCTGATGTCAGGTTTGTCCATTCCTACACGGTTTGTGTGCGTATGTTGTCAGGGATTTGAAAAAATCCCAGTAATGAAAATTACTCTCAGAAAAAAATATAATAACTTCAATGTAAGTAAAATAAAAATGAATATTATAATCATAGTAGTATTATTCTTAAGTCTGAAGGGCTAATACAGCTAAGTAATTATAGCGTTGTTGTAGTGTGGCTGTGGTGTGCCAGATAGCTTGGGAGACAGATGGAAGAAGTCTCCAGGAAGGAGACTGATTGTGACTGGTGGTAGAGTCACTTGTTGATGCTATTGGCTGATGTAGTTACCCAGGTTGGAAATGAGCTGGATAGGCGTTTCACAACTTTATAGGCACTTATTACAATGTAACTTCCCTCCACATTTATAAGTGTTGTAAACTTTGATAAGAGCATTAGCTGGGTTACTGAGAGTAGTATAGGAGCAGAAACTCCTTTAGTATTAACTAAATTACTCTGCACTTTCCGCTCAGGCACTGTTAAAAGTGACCAGGCATATGTGACAGGCCAGAACAGGTGGGATTTCCGAAATGAAGTAAGTCTCACTTGACTCTTGGTTTACACGGTAAGCCATCCAGATGGCACTGCAGACAGTAAACTTCCCCAACTCTGGCAAACTATCATTCCAATGAAACTACCTTAGTTTATATACATACTTCACCTGGACGTTTTTCCTTACATGTGTGTTTGTGAGCATATTGGAGGGGGAGTGCGGAAAGAGACGTGTGAATGAAGAGAATCTTGATTTTATTCAGTCATAAGATGCTATTCAGCTCAATAGTTATAGTAATAATCTCACAACCATTAGCTTTTGAATATGATTCCTGGATTAAGCAAGGTGTGTCGACCAGACCCCTTACACTCATTGGTCATATTCACCTAGCGTTAAATAGGCACATCGATGTTAATGAACTGTTGTTGGTCGCTGTCTGGGAAAATTGTCAAATATAAATAATAATAGTAGATGAGACACAATAAAGACAAATTATCATCCTAACGAGAAAGTGTGATAAAACTGGTCAAAAGCTCCAAAGATAACACCTGTCGAATATTTAACAGGACAAAAATTTATATTTCGGACTACAGCAGACCAAATCATGCACTCATCATACAGATGAACAACAACTCTTTCATGGTACAACCACTGACACTTGCGAAAGATTAGAGACACATTGTTCCATTAAGAAATCTATCAAATAATTCTAAAGAGAAGCCACTTAAACGGTCATTGAGGCTCCAGCAGGTATCTCGAAAGTTAAACAAATTACACTCAATTATGAAAGTTGAAAGCATTAATAAATGTTTTGAGGCGTATAGAAATATCTACCATCACTTTCCATATGCATAGTCAGTATGGTGCTGCAGAACCCCGATCATAACATGTCCTCATGGACTGAGTGAGGTTATATGGCGAACAGTCCAGCTAACAGTAAATATTACAGAATTTTGTTTTGAATATCAGTGAAGCCACAAACCACACTTATGAAGAATGATCCCGAGTAAGGAAGTAAAAATTGGGATAGGCGACTGTGTTCAATCCTTATTCAACAGAGAATTGCCTAAAAGTACTTTTTATTTTAATTATCAAGATGCCCACGTTCTGTAAAACCCTGTACAACTTGTTAATCGTCTGGACGGGCCATCGGTCCCACGTCTGAGATGAGGTAAAACAAAAATCTGTAAGTGTTGAGTACCGCAGTGAATATGAGAACGTTTATGAGTAATCGGGAAAGTAAGAGAGATTGTGAGGGAAGAGTTCAACAGATAGGAGTAGCGAGCGAGTATATGGCGACGATAGCTTGATTACCAGTCTGCTTGCTAAGGTAGGGTCAGTGTCTAGCTCCAGCTATCCCCCCCTCTTTTCTCCACCCGGAAAGGTGACGTGTGGGGCTCCAACCAAATGGATAATCCCTTGACTCACAGCTCCCAGCACAACTCTTGGAATGTCAGCTTGGGTCATCTGGCAACCACAGGAACAGTGCTGAAGGAGACGAGCTTCACATGAATTCAGGGACGTCACCTTTTTATCTACACATATGAGTGTAGCCAACCCCAGGTAACTAACTCTTATCTTTGCAGTGGCGAAGAACCTACGTTCCTATCAACTTGGCGGATTATTCAAGGCTAGAGACACTGTGATGAACTAGTCGTTGTGTTGTCACTCAACAGCTGTGACCCCCCCCCCACACACATCAACAACGGCTACAGTTTCTACAAGGCGCTGTGTCAACATCAACCAAACACCACAGTCTAATTGTACATAATAGCTTTGAATTCAAATATTATTTTTATATTTCATTTTTCATTTCTCTTTCACGTAGGATAAAAGTTCATATTTAAATGTTTTATATTTTCAATTCTAAGAATAAAGTGTTTATATTTGCATGTTATTATTCTTTTACTTAATAAAGATCTTACAGGGTTGAGTAAGCCTTCACAAGTGGCCATCTTGCCAGGATCACTCGACCGAATCAAGATTAGACTCCATCTCGAATCTATCACTGGAACTTCAACGCCACATACCACAGACGGTTACCACCAGCCATGAGTAATCATTATTTATGGTAGGAGAACAGTACAGGTATTTAAAATACTTGGTGATTGTTATAGTCTCAGTTTATTGTAAGTCAAGTCAAGGCAGGATATACTAGTTAATTCTGCCACCTTTATTTTTGAGCTTGAAACGATTTGGAGGAATAGACTCTAGGGACCCGAGATTTTCCTGTGACAAGTATATTTCATTGAGCTCTATTTATTATATCAAGGGAACTGTTGTAGGACACTCTTGATTTGTTGGTGAGAAGAATGGACCCCATTCAACTTACTGTTTGGTCGGAGCTGGCATAGAAACCTCCGTTTTCATTCATACATGCTGTTTAATCGAAGCAGGGGTCGAACCCTACAATTTACAATTTGAGCGGAGCAGAAATTGAACCCTCCGTTTTCTTTGATATCCGTTTCATTTTCCCCTGGTAGTTTAAGTTATTCTTGCAAGTATGGAGGAATACCAGTTTTGGATGAACGCTGGGAGTAAGTTAGGAATAATGGGGAAAAAATTAGAAGCTTTCATTAGCGCTAAGATCCAAGAAAGAATTGAAAGAGAAAGAATTGAGAGATAAGAGAGACAGTTGGAAAGAGAAAGAGAAGAGAAAAAGGAGAGATAGAATAGAGAGAGAGAACCAAGAAAGACAGAAAGAGAAAGAGAAAAGAAAAAAGAGAGAGATAGAATACAGAACCAAGAAAGACAGAAAGAGAAAGAGAGGAGAAAAAGGAGAGAGATAGAATAGAGAGAGAGAACCAAGAAAGACAGAAAGAGAAAGAGAGGAGAAAAAGGAGAGAGAGAGAATCGAGAGAGAGGAGAAAAAGGAGAGAGATCGAATTGAAAGAGAAAATGAAGACATTTAGAAAGAGAAAGAGAGGAGAAAAAGGAGCGTGATAGACTTGATCATGAGGACTGAGCTAAAGTCCGTGAGGAACTAGCTAAAATACGTGAGGAACAAGCTAAATTAACAGAACTTGAGGAAAGAGCAAAAAATAGAGAACTTGAGGAAAAAGCTAGAGAGAATGAGTTGCGAGAGAGACAGAAAGATCGTGAGGTAGAGAAGGCACGCCTTGAATTAGAAAATAAAAAGTTAACCTTTACACACCTAGGTAGTAGGTTGGTAGACAGCAACCGCCCAGGGAGGTACTACCGTCCTGCCAAGTGAGTGTAAACCGTAAGCCTGTAATTGTTTTACACGATGGTGGGATTGCTGGTGTTTTTTCTGTCTCATAAACATGCAAGGTTTCAGGTACGTCTTGCTACTTCTGCTTACACTTAGGTCACACTACACATACATGTACAAGCATATGTATACACACCCCTCTGGGTTTTCTTCTATTTTCTTACTAGCTCTTGTTCTTGTTTATTTCCTCTTATCTCCATGGGGAAGTGGAACAGAATTCTTCCTCCGTAAGCTATGCGTGTTGTAAGAGGCGACTAAAATGCCAGGAGCAAGGGGCTAGTAACCCCTTCTCCTGTATATATTACTAAATATGAAAGGAGAAACTTTTGTTTTTCCTTTTGGGCCACCCCACCTCGGTGGGATACGGCTGGTGTGTTGAAAGAAAAGAAAAGAACCTTTACACAACAGAAATTGGAGGAAGGAGTAATGGAACATCATGCAGCTAGTGCACATATTCCAACACCTAATTTACCTCCCTTCACAGAGGGTGAAGACATAACTTCATACATTAGGTTTGAAAATACCGCTACCCTCTGTGAATGGCCAGCTGACACCTGGGCTACCAGGTTAGGTATGTTATTTTCGGGTACAGCTTTGAATATCTATGCAACTTTGTCGCAGGATATCATATGTAATTATAACCTACTTAAGAAGGCAATCCTTAAAGCATACCAAAAGACCACAAATTCTTATAGGAAAGATTTCAGGTATGCCACCTTACAGCATGGCCAAAACTTTCAACAGATGCAAGTTACTCTCTTTCGTTTGTTTGACTTCTGGATAGAGAGCTCAGGAATTGATCACAGTTATGAATATCTTAGAGACTTCATGGTTGCTGACCAGGCAGCTCTTCCTCACCAGATACGAACATTCATTAGAGAACGTAACCTGATTAAAGCTGATGAAGTTGCTGAGGCCGCTGACTTGTATACTGAGGCTCACAATTCCTATAAAGACCTAAAGGGATCGAACCCTAAGGGCAAGGGTTCACCAGTTCTTAAGAAATCAAAGCCTCTAACGGAAAGTAAGCTGAAGTCTTTTATTCCGGTTTGTCATTTATGTGGTGTTAAGGGACATAAAAGTCCCGATTGTCCTTCTAAGAAGGTGCAAAAAGTTGGTAGGTGTTTTAAAAACTGTAATGACCAGGCACCCTTTTGTTCAGGAACAGTTAATGGACTTAATGTAGCTACCATTTTACGAGACACTGGATGCACGTGTTATTTCTGATAAGCTGTTCCATAACCTTAAAAACTCATGCCTTTGCTATTCTTTCAGAATACTTGGGCCGTACAGACACTTTTCCTACCATCTGTTGTTACATTAGGTCTAAATGGCTCACAGGTTGGTCCAAAGCCGTACTAGATCTCATCACCTCTTGCTCCGTACTAATAGGTAATGTAAAAGGTGCCATTCTTCCTTCTGAAGTTGACCTTTCATCACCAAAGATGGACATAAGTTTTTCAGCTCCTCTTCCTGTAAAGTCAGAAAAGCCCCTCGACAGTTCAGATGGCAATGTCTCTTGATATTCATGTGGGGTTAGAAACCAGTGATACTACTCTCAAAAGCGAGGTAGTAGGATCACCGGTTCACTTGTTAGATGAAAGTGAGGATATCACCTCCGATATTATAAATGTCTTGACTAGGGCTCAGACCAAAGCCCAGGCTTCTCCTACTGTCCATCCTGTGATTTTCCCTGACTTTAAGCCTTTAGATATATCTAAGGAATCCTATGTCAATTTACAACGTAATTGCCCTTCTCTTCAGAATTGCCATAATGCAGCTATCAAAAATCAAGTTATTCAAAGGAAAAACTTTTCATATAAATTTGAATATATAAGAGGTATCTTGTATAAATCGGTATTCAAATTAAATTCAGACGAGATAGACTATTCCATCTTAGTTGTTCCAAGTCAATGTAGAGAGACTGTTCTTAAAATGGCTAATAACCTACCAGTGGCCGGACATTTCTCACATCGTAAAACCTTGAATAAAATTAGGGAAACCTATTTTTGGCCCAAAATGTCCTCAGATCTACATATTGTAGATCGTGTAAAGTTTGCCAACTGTCATCCTCCCGAGGTACCAGGCGAGTACCTATGGTCAAAATGCCAATCTTTACGGTACCATTTGAAATAGTAGCTACTGACATCGTTGGTCCTTTATCACCACTTTCAATTGGGGGGACATAGATATATTTTAACATTAGTTGATTATGCTTCGAGTTTCCCTGAAGCCGTACCCTTAGAGTCCATAACTACTACAGAGGTGGCTGAAGCCCTTTTGTCCATCTTCTCCAGAGTTGGCATCCCTAGAGAAATTTTATCTGAACGTGGGACACAATCACATCTGAATTAATGAAACATCTCTACCAACTTCTGGGAGTGAAGCCTCTTTTCACAACACCCTATCATCCCAGATTAAATGGGAGGATTGAGCACCAGCATTCAATTCTCTTAAGGAGTGGCATCGTTACCCCTACCCTGTGCTTTGTTTGCCATGAGGGAAGTTCCCAGTGACTTTTCGGGGTTTTCCCCTTTTGAACTTCTCTATAGTAGACAGGCCAGAGGTACATTGTCTATCCTTCATGAGTTATGGACTAATGAGGAGGTAAATGCCGAGGTTCAGCCTTCTTGTCAGTTTCTCCTTGACCTTAGATCCAAACTTGAGGAGACCTCTGACATAGTTTCGAGAAACATAAGCTTATCAATGGACCAGTACAAAACCTATTTTGATACAAAAAGTCAGTGGAGGAGTTTTAAAGTAGGGGATGAAGTTCTGGTACTTTTACCAATAAAGTCAAATAAATTATTAGTAGCATGGAAAGGTCCGTATAAGGTATGGAAAATTTGTGGGAAGGTTTATTACCTCATAGAAGTCAAAGGAAAACCTAAGCTTTATCATATCAACATTCTTAAGACATATTACCGAAGAAATTCCATTAACTGTTTGAATGACTTTGATTTAGTTTTTCCACACGAACTTTGATAAGACAACTGAGGAGTGTAAGGTGTGCGTAATTGACACCTCTAACGTAGACTATGACAGAGAACTACATGATTTGGTGACTCTTGAACACTCTGGTTTGACAAACAATAATATCAATGAGTCTTTGGATGACCATAAGAAATATGAACTACTTCAATGTGTGGGGTAAATTCTCAGATGATTTTACGGATATTCCAGGTGTCACATCCATGGAAGTCCATAAGATTGACTTAGTCACGGACAATCCTATCAAACGGAAATTATACCCAGTTCCAGTTCTCCTTAGGGATGCATTTGACCGAGAGGTAGACAGATTATTAAAACTAAAGATCATTGAACCTTCAGTATCTGCATATTGCTCACCAATAGTCATGGTTAAGAAGGAAGAAAATTCATATAGACTTAATAGATAGCGATCTACACAAATTTTATGACTCTTCTTTCTTTTCAGAGATTGATATTGAGCAAGCATATCATCAAGTAATGTTAGATCCTTCTTCTAAGCAGTACACCGCTTTTCCTACACACCAAGGACTGATGCAATATAGAACTATGCCCTTCGGTTTGGTAACTGCCTGTGCTACCTACGTGAGACTGTGAGGAAGGTCTTGGGTAATATGCCAAATGTTTCAGTTTATTTTGATAACATTTACGTAATGAAATCCACGTGGGGCGAACATATCCAAACATTAACATCAGTTTTGCGTAGGTTACACTCACATGGCCTCACTGCCAAGCCGAAGAAATGCTTCCTTGGGTATAACAAAATTAGATATCTCGGACTGATTTTTTCTAATAACTCTTTGCAGCCTCTCCCCAGTAAGATCAAAGCTTTATTAGAGTTTAAATTCCCCAAAACCAAGAAGCTCATGCGTACCTTTCTTGGTTCTGTAAATTTTTATGCACGGTTTATTCCCAACATTACCGATCTTACAGGCATCTTATCCGACTACCTTAAAAAATCTGTGAAGGAACCTCAAGAACTTTCCGACGTAGCTTGAGAAAAGTTTAATGAGATTAAGAACATCTCGAAAGACCTTATACTTAAGATTCCAGATATTAATAAGCCGTTTTAAGAACTGATGCCTCCAATACCGGCTTAGGTGCAGTGTTACTACAGTACCATGATGGTACACCCTTTCCTGTATGCTTCCTATGCCGGAAACTTCTTCCTGCAGAAACGAGATACTCCACCATAGAAAAGGAATGTTTGGCCCTTGGGTGGGGTATCTCCAAACTTAAATTTTATTTACTGGGAAAATAATTCATTTTAGAGACGGATCACAAACCTTTGATATACCTAGAAACTTTTAAGGGAACCAACAGTCGCCTCTTGAGATGGACATTGGCACTCCAAGCTTTTAAGTTTCATATTGTGTATATCAATGGTTCATCCAATTATTTCTCTGACTGGTTAAGTCATGACAGTCAGTAGAAGATTTGGTACCTTATGCGACTTTCACGATTTAGTACTTTTTTCTCGCCTATTCTTCTTATACTCCTTGACTATAAGTCTTGGGATGGGGGAGTGTAATGGAAAAGTTTAACAGATAGGAGTAGCGAGCGAGTATATGGCGAGGATAGTTTGATTGCCAGTCTGCTTGCTAAGGTAGGGTCAGTGTCTAGCTCCTGCTATCCCCCCCCCTCCTTTTCTCCACCCAGAAGGTGACATGTAGGCTCCAACCAAATGGATAATCCCTTGACTCACAGCTCCCAGCACAACTCTTGGAATGTCAGCTTGGGGTCATCTGGCAACCACAGGAACAGTGCTGAAGGAGACGAGCTTCACATGAATTCAGGGACGTCACCTTTTTATCTACATACCTGAGTGTAGCCAACACCAGGCAACTACCCCTCATCTTTGCAGTGGTGAAGGACCTGCGTTCCTATCATCTTGACGGATTATTCAAGGCTAGAGACACTGTGACGAACTAGTCGTTGGGTTGTCACTCAACAGCTGTGACCCCCGCCCCCCCCACATCATCAGCAACGGCTACAATTTCTACAAGGCGCGGTGTCAACATCAACCAGACGCTCCAGTCTAACTGTACATATTAGCGTTGAATTAAAATATCATTTTTATATTTCATTTTTCATTTCTCGTTCACGTAGAATAAAAGTTCATATTTAAATGTTTTATATTTTCAATTCTAACAATAAAGTATTTATATTTGTATGTTATTATTCTTTTTCTATTCATTAATTTTTATAAGGAGGAGCCAGCCTTAGTAAGACCTACTTAAAATCTTACAGGGTTGAGTAACCTTCACAGAGATATAAGAGTGAATGAAAATCGGAGTGCATAAAGGGGAAGGATGAGTGAGGGTGTGTTTAAGAGATCAAAAAGGGAGGAATAAAAGGGTGTGTAAAATATGTGGAGTAAAGGTGAGAGTACGAGAGAGGTGAGTGGGCATGATCAATTGTGACTTACCTCTGTGACCCGCCACAGTGTAGTGGACAGGTACAGGTGTGGACAAGGTATGCATGCTGCCAGATCTGCTCACGTCCTGATGGAGAGAAAGAAAAATCATGATTGGTTGATCTGTTGAAGGTCTACCTACAAAAGACACATACGTCCAAGCATAATTTAATCCCCAAATAAAGTTAATATATATATATATATATATATATATATATATATATATATATATATATATATATATATATATATATATATATATATATATATATATATATATTGTTGATATGAAGGTGGCACATAAGGTACATGTTGTTACGTGTGTATCACCGATTATAAGGAGAAAATATCATCCAGCTCCTCAGAGCTGGGGCGTGTGCCCAAAATACAGCAAGCATTACCCCTTTGAACAGCCGCACTGAGCCGCTGGAACACAAAACTAGCTGCCCTGGGATCCCTAGTTACCCTGATGAGTCTTTTTCTCAGCTCCTTAAGGAATTTAGATGCACTCTTTTCCCATGAGCCAAGGGTCTCTGAGCCTATGGGAACAAACATATAATGATGGGCAAGTTCTCCATATTTTCTAGACTTTTGGGTCTCCCTGAAGCTGGCAGCTGCCCCTCCTTCCTCCCTGGTGTATTGGAGATAGGTATCAGCCAAGGTAGATGAACATGTATAGTCCCATCTGGACGCTTCTGGCTGCCATCAGATCTGCATAGTTGGTGTGGCTCCCTTACTGCTGGGCATCCAGCTGTTGTGAGGCTCCTCTTGATAATGTTATTAACCTCCTCATGTCTTGCAATCTTTCCCTCGGATTTACGGCACACAAGACCATGGTACCCGAATCGGCCTGCTACTTCACTGCCACAAACACACCTGTATTCGGCGAGAATAGGGGCGGCAAGTCGAAGGGCAACACCGATGCGGATGGTCCCTGGGTCGAGGCGTGTGCCAAGGCTGGAGTTGGGAACAGCCAGCAGAAAGTCCCCAGCATGAGGGGCTCTCACTGCCAGGAGGCGGGTTCTATCCTCCCATGACACACTCTGAAGCATTGTTGAGGCTGTATTTTCCACTATTGGACCATCCCAGTGCGACTGTTTGTAGTTGTTGGGGGGAGCAGGTCTGGTTTCAGAGCCTGTTAGATTATCCCAGATCATTGCTCCGTCAATGAATTTTTGGTCCTGGACTCCAATCTTGTCCCTAAGATGTTCAGGGAGAATCGCTGCTACAAGCTCTCTGGATGCAATACACGAGGACAGAAAAGCAGGTAACGCAATCTGTGATGACTTGCGGACACCAATGCCTCCTAGTCTGACTGGAAGCGTAGCTTGGTTCCACTGCCCATCTTCTAGAGTAAGGTTAAGTACTTTCGTAAAAATCTGCCTCAGAATACTGTTATATTCGTGCAGTATAGGGTTATCATATGAAGGTGCACATCTTAGGAAATATGTCAACCTGGGCAGACTCAAGCACTTTGTGAGAAGGTACAAGGCATCGTGGGTGTCCAGATTGCCTATTCGTTGTTCCATTCTCCTTAACTCTTCCAATTTCTTCCTGAGAATTGTGTCAATGGCATTGCTTCCCAGAGGTGCTCCTAGCAAGACACTATTTGTGGGGGCAATGACTGCTGCTCCTGGTAGTTTTGATCTCACTGCATTTATCACTTGTTGACTGAGATGATTTCACATTTGGATGGATTCAGGACGAGACCCATTTCCTGTCCCCGTGTCGTTACCTGTGTAAGGTCATGTAGGAGGGACTCCTTTGTACCTGCTAGTGTGCCATCATCTAGGAACTAGATGTTTAGCTCGCTGGTCAGTCTGACTGTGATTTCCCTAACTGCTATACAGAAGAGAAATGGTGCAAGAGGATCTCCTTGTTGGACACCCTCCGATGATGTGATTTCATCCTCTCCAAAGATAAGCATTGATTCCTTGCTATACCCAGCTGAAACAAAAGGGAAGAGACCAGGAAAATGTTCTTGTACTGCTGCTAATACCACGTCTCTTTTCAGGAGATTGAACGCATTCTTGAAATCTAATTTTACCACTGCATTGTCCTCAGGCAGGTTGTTGATATATGCCCTTGTTGCATGAACCGCTGCTTCACTTCCTTGAGAGACCCCAAAGCCAAGCTGGTTTGGTTGAAGCATCATAGCTGCCTGTGCACGAATACTTTGGACAGCAGCTCTGGATACGAGGTGGCGTAACGTGTTGCCTACTGCAATTGGCCGAATTCCTCCATCCTTTTTTTAAAGTACACAAAGTGTTGCACCAAAAAAGAAAGGTCTAATTTCATCAGGAATAAGACCAGCCAAGGAATTGTTGACGAACCTTGTGATCTCTGAAAGCAGTGTCTCTGCAATTTCTCCAATAACTGGATTAACCATTTCCTTTAAATGCTGTGGCCTTATTCCAGTGTAACTCCAAGGAGAGCCAGATGGGAACGACATTATTGCTTTGTAAATGTCTGAGTCTTCCACAATCAATGGTTCCATAGTAAGGACAGAGGTGTTGGAACTGTTGGTGCCACTGGTTTCCCTGGCAGGGTGCTTTCCTCTAAGTGCTTCAGCTGTGTCAGCATCCCTGGGAGCAACTTTATCTTCACTGGTAATAATTCTGATTGCCCCCACTGTGTTGCCCTCTTCAATTATCTTGCTCACCTGGACTCTGACTTTTTCACTGTCAGTAGAGTGAGTGGGGGTTCTGCCTCTCCCTTTTTTGTGTTGACGGGGAAGGCGAATGAGGTTATCAACTCTAGGAAAATCTCTTAAGGTTTTAATTATCATTGAGGCTAGCCTCTTTCCCCTTCTTTCCGGCACAGCTAAGCAGACTGCAAAAAGTAGCAAGTTGTGCCATGCCTTGATGGTTGGTGGAGCATTTAAGATAGGGGAACCATCGTTTACTTTTTTCAGGAGGTCTGAAAGTTTCCCAGCTGGGTGTGGACGGGCTGCTTTGGGAATATGTGTGAGTGTCCTCGTACCTGTTGCCTTAATTGCTTCCAAGAGATTGTCTGATGAGATGAAATCTGTTGGAGTGGGTTCAGGTGCCTGAGGTGGCTCTGGATCATCACTTTCCACAGGAGGACATCCTGAGCCAGGGCAACTACCGTGTTTGCGGAGGAAACCATTAGAGTTGAGACAACGAAGCTGTAAGCATGACCGACACTTGCCTCTCCTAGTATTGCCAGCCGTGCCATTTCCGTGGCTGCTTGCTTCCTCCTGGTTGGCATCCATCTGCTAGAGCTAAGTTCGTCTTCAATCTGACCGGGTGTTATATTTCATAATTTACAAGTTTCTGAGTGGCGTTCAGAGTGTCTGGTTGTTATAGCCGGTGCAGGAACACATTACGCGCGTTAATCGAAATTAATAACACAGATTCACAGTGAAAAGTACACATTTTTTTAGTAAATAATGTGAGTGTAGCGGTGGTATATATATATAGATATATATATATATATATATATATATATATATATATATATATATATATATACACTGCACCCTCGAATTTAGTAGTGCCTTTTCTGTATGCAAAACTATTATCTATAATATGTATGTTTTGTTAATATTTCCCATAGGAAATAATGTAAATCCAATTAAACCATTCCAGACACCCAAAAATATTAACAAACAATACATTTTATAGATAAAAAATAGTTTTGCATACAGAAACGGCACTCCTAAATTCGAGGGTCCACTGTATATATATATATATATATATATATATATATATATATATATATATATATATATATATATATATATATATATATCAATAACAACACTACGGCTAGCCAAGGAGTCGAACCCATGCTGCTTTGGCTCGTTTCATGGTGAGCAAAAACACTTGACGCTCTAGTCTACGGGGCCACACAATCCTGAAGAATGATGCACCCAGCCAAACTAGGTGTTTTACCCGTCATCCGATGACATACAGTAGTGTGGATGCTTCTGAGTTAATTTCATTTTACTCCCTGTTTGGCGTACTAGCCCAAATAGAAGTATTTTATATTAAGGTACCCAAAGCAGCATGAGTTCAACTCCTTAGGTAGTCGAAGTGTTGTTATTTATCAATACCACTCGTTCGTTGGTACAGTAATATATATATATATATATATATATATATATATATATATATATATATATATATATATATATATATATATATATATATTTATATATATATATATATATATATATATATATATATATATATATATATATATATATATATATATATATATATATATATATATATATAAAGAGAGGGAGGGAGAGAGAGAGAGAGAGAGAGAGAGAGAGAGAGAGAAACTGTGAAAAGCAAGTGTCACTTGTTTCGAGACAAAGTAACAAAACGTTGAATGTAAGAAGAGAAATTAACATTCATATTCATCTGTTTAGTAAAAACATCATAAAAAGTAGCTGCAACTTCCTTTATTTCATAAATCACCTTAGGTAGCATATTATTATATTAAATTATATATACAAAGTTCAAATATTCTTTAAAATGTAATTATACAAGGCGAGTCTCACACATGTATTCAACGAAGCTATTCTTCAGAATAATGTTTCACGTGAGGATATTTTATTATTGTATGACGATTACGGTTATGTCAACACACTTAACTTGCCATAATTTTGGTTACTTATTAAAATGACTTTTATGGTTTTATTATTGTGGATGTGATATCTGAACGGTAATTAATTTATATTTTCAGTCCATATGTGATTTTACGTAAATACACGGAAAATATCATCCAGTCACGCTCATCGCTACAAGCTGCATTCATTCATTTAACATAAGAACATAAGAACATAAGAAAGGAGGAACACTGCAGCAGGCCTGTTGGCCCATACTAGGCAGGTCCTTTACAATTCATCCCACTAACAAAACATTTGCCCAACCCTATTTTCAATGCCACCCAAGAAACAAGCTCCGATGTGCAAGTCCCACTCAAATCCAACCCCTCCCACTCATGTACTTATCCAACCTAAATTTGAAACTACCCAAAGTCCTAGCCTCAATAACCCAACTAGGTAGACTGTTCCACTCATCAACTACCCTATTTCCAAACCAATACTTTCCTATGTCCTTTCTAAATCTAAACTTATCTAATTTAAATCCATTACTGCGGGTTCTCTCTTGGAGAGATGTCCTCAAGACCTTGTTAATATCCCCTTTATTAATACCTATCTTCCACTTATACACTTCGATCAGGTCTCCCCTCATTCTTCGTCTAACAAGTGAATGTAACTTAAGAGTCTTCAATCTTTCTTCATAAGGAAGATTTCTAATGCTATGTATTAATTTAGTCATCCTATGCTGAATGTTTTCTAACGAATTTATGTCCATTCTGTAATATGGAGACCAGAATTGAGCTGCATAATCTAGGTGAGGCCTTACTAATGATGTATAAAGCTGCAGTATGACCTCTGGACTTCTGTTGCTTACACTTCTTGATATAAATCCAAGTAATCTATTTTCCTTATTACGTACGCTTAGGCATTGCTGCCTTGGTTTAAGGTTGCTGCTTACCATAACCCCCAAGTCCTTTTCACAATCTGTATGGCTAAGTTCTACATTATTTAACTTATAAGTGCTAGGGTTATGGACACTCCCGAGCTTCAGAACCTTGCATTTATCTACATTGAACTGCATCTGCCACTTTTCTGACCAAGAGTAGAGTTTGTCTAAATCCTCCTGAAGTTCCCTAACATCTACGTTTGAATCAATTATCCTACCTATCTTCGTGTCATCGGCGAATTTGCTCATATCACTAGCAATTCCTTCATCAAGATCATTGATATATATTATAAACAACAACGGGCCCAAGACTGATCCCTGTGGAACGCCACTTGTTACTGATCCCCACTCGGATTTAACCCCATTTATGGACACTCTCTGCTTCCTGTCTGTGAGCCATGACTCGATCCACGAGAGCACCCTTCCCCCAATGCCATGAGCTGCTACTTTCTTCAACAGTCTTTGGTGCGGAACTCTATCAAATGCCTTACTAAAATCTAAGTAAACAATATCAAATTCTTTATCGTGGTCAACAGCCTCAAAAGCTTTACTGAAGAAAGTTAATAAATTAGTTAGACAAGATCGGCCTCTTGTGAATCCATGCTGAGTATCATTAATCAAGCTATGCTTATCGAGATGGCTTCTTATAATCTCAGCTATAATTGACTCTAGCAACTTGCCTACAATTGAGGTCAGGCTTATTGGGTGGTAATTTGACGGTAACGACTTGTCCCCTGTTTTAAAAATAGGAATTACATTAGCCATCTTCCACTTATCAGACACTACACGTGTTTGAAGAGATAAATTAAAAATATTAGTTAATGGTTCACAGACTTCTATTTTGCATTCCTTAAGAACCCTTGAAAAAACCTCATCAGGACCCGGTGACTTATTTTGCTTCAGTCGGTCTATCTGCTTCACAACCATTTCACTAGTGACTGTGATGTTACATAATTTATCTTCTTCTAATCCACTATAAAAATTAATTAACGGAATGTTATTAGTGTCTTCCTGTGTAAAAACCGAGAGAAAATAATTATTTAAAATCGAGCACATTTCATTCTCTTTGTCAGTAAGATGCCCATAGTTATTTTTAAGGGGACCTATCTTATCTCTGACTTTTGTTCTATATACCTGGAAAAAACTTTTTGGATTAGTTTTAGAATCCCTAGCAACTTTAATTTCATAGTCCCTTTTAGCTTTTCTTATCCCCTTTTTAATGTCCCTCTTAATGTCAATATACTGATTCATAAGATGACCCTCGCCTCTTTTGATACGCCTATAAATTCCTTTCTTATGCCCTAGTAGATATTTCAGCCTATTATTCATCCATTTTGGGTCATTTCTATTTGATCTAATTTCCTTATAAGGGATAAACGTTCTTTGAGCAGCATATATTGTGTTCAGAAAACTGTCATATTGATAGCTCTCTTCGTTACCCCAGTCAACAGATGATAAGTGTTCTCTAAGCCCATCGTAATCTGCTAAGCGAAAATCTGGGACTGTTACTGAGTTATCCCTACTATCATACTTCCATTCAATTCTAAATGTAATTGATTTGTGGTCGCTAGCACCCAGTTCCTCTGAAACTTCTAAATTATTAACAAGGGATTCATTGTTTGCCAGAACTAAGTCAAGCAGGTTATTACCCCTTGTAGGTTCTGTCACAAACTGCTTCAAAAAACAATCCTGAACTACTTCTAAGAAATCGTATGATTCTAAATTCCCAGTCAAGAAATTCCAATCAATATGACTAAAGTTAAAATCTCCTAGAATTACTACATTATCGTGTCTTGTGGCCCTAACAATTTCCTCCCATAGTAGTCTCCCTTGGTCCCTATCTAAATTTGGGGGACGGTATATCACACCTAAAATTAATTTTTCATGCCCCTCTGAAAATTCTATCCAGACTCTGTATGTGTTACTTCAGACTTAATACCCGTTTTTATGCAACAGTTCAAGCGATCTCGGACATACAATGCAACCCCACCCCCCTTCCCGATACTTCTATCTACTTGGAACAATTTAAAACCCTGAATGTGACATTCTGCAGGCATGTCCCGACTTTTTGAATTAAACCACGTCTCAGTAATGGCAAATACATCTATGTTACCTGCACTAGCAACTAGTCTCAACTCGTCCATCTTATTCATAGCACTGCGACTATTTGTGTAATAAATTTTTAATGACCCTCCTCTCTCTTTACCCTTCCTGCTCCTTTCTATTATTCCACTAAACCTATTACTGTCCTTGTCAATTTGTGCCACTGGCTTTGCAATATCCACCTCATTTTGCCTATTACTAGTTCTCCTAGTACTCATGTTACTACCCTGCGACTTCACAGTTTTCCCGCCAAAACCCATACCACTAACTGTTGCTAGTTTAAAGACCTAACAGCTCCCTCCACTGCGTTGGCCAGTGCTCCCACCCCACACCTAGATAAGTGAACCCCATCCCTGGCATACATGTCATTTCTGCCATAGAAGAGGTCCCAGTTGTCAATGAATGTTACCGCATTTTCCTTACAGTATTTGTCTAGCCAGCAATTGACACCAATTGCTCTGGACAACCATTCATTTCCAACTCCTCTCCTTGGCAAAATGCCACATATGACAGGTTTCCCACCCTTCCTCCTAATTATCTCTATTGCTGACCTATACCTGCTAATCAGGTCCTCACTCCTACGTCTGCCAACATCGTTGCCTCCAGCACTGAGACAGATAATAGGATTGCTCCCATTACCTCTCATGATGTCATCCAGACGGCTAACAATATCCTTCATCCCAGCCCCAGGAAAACACACTCTCTGCCTCCTACTCCTATCCTTCAAGCAGAATGCCCTATCCATGTACCTAATCTGGCTATCCCCAACAACAACAATGTTTTTATCTTCCTTGGCGTCGTCCGTCGTGATGCTCCGAGTAGTCGACTCACATTCGCCAGGTAGCATTACACCACTTGTAGAATTCGTCAAGACGTTCTCGATGGTCTTCGTTGGGGTTTCTAGGGATGTCTTACTCACGTCTGCCAATGTAACATAATAGGCTACAAACGTTAGCTCTGCAGCAATAAATCTGCCGTGGACTATTATTAAGTCATGACTTGATAAATGACTCTGACGCACCAAACTTAATCACCGGATGAGATCACTACCGCGAACTTACAATACATGTGTTGTTATGCAATACTGTCTTCACTCCATGTATAGTAATGAATACTGTATTTGGAAATTACCTTACCTATTCCTGACACTGTGCCTATCAGACGTGCTGTAGCAGTTTTTTTTTTTAATTTTGATTTAATAAAAGTTTCACAGGTTCTTAAAACAGCCTAACCCAACCTATCCTCTCCTAACCTAACCTAACCTAACCTAACTTAACCTAACACAACTTAACCTAACCTTGAGAAAAAAGAAAACATATTATAATTATTATTACTATTATATTATTATTATTATCATAGTAACAAGAAAATGCTAAACTTGAATTAATCATGCAGTCTCAAATGAAATCACATAAAATAAACATTGCAAAATGAGGATTGGTTGGCCTGTGTTGTAAAAAGAGACCAGTCGTGTTTAATTAAAGAAACGATCACCTTAGGGAGGAGCAAATTTTTTAGGAGTGATAAAAGAGGAAAATTGAAAAATTATGGAACAAAACTCTTCTTACCGAATAATAGTGCGTAATTCTGGCAACAAGTTGATGTAATTAGCTTGTTTCTATCATAATTCTAAGTATTTTTTTTCTAGAAATGTATTTTTTTTTTGTTCTTGCTGTCACCAAAAATACATGATGGCAATTCATGTTTTTTCCCCCAAAAAATTACGATTTTTATGATTGCTTCATTCTATATACACTACATTGAAACTTCTCTGAGGACTCCATTCAAATTCAGGGAGTGATAACAGCTCAGTAGCCTTTGGTCTATCAACATGTGTTGAGGTGTGCAACATAATGAAATGTGGCGCGCCGTGACCATAGAGTTTTGCATAACACATAATTATTGTATAACTCAGGAATAAGTTATTGATATTATTTTCCATTTTTGGCGAAAAGTATTTATACGAGTGTCGTGATTTTTACACACGTTATTGAGCAATGATGGTTCTACTAGCATGTAAAGGGGATTTGCGATATTTTGTTACCGCTTTGTTTTTATTGATTTTTACTCTCCAAAAATTCCTTAAAAAAGGTAATAAATTTCAGCATTTTTTATTATGCAATCTATTGACATTTTCGCTCAGACGGGGTTAGTACGAAGATTATCTAGCTCTTATCTTTCATCTGATGTCAACTAGAGCATTGTACATCTTACCAATTTTGTAGATAAGGGAGAGTTTTATGCCTTATAGAATAGAACATACATAAGAACATAAGAAAGGAGGAACACTGCAGGAGGCCTGCTGGCCCATACTAGGCAGGTCCTTTACAATTCATCCCACTAACAAAACATTTGCCCTACCCAATTTTCAATGCCACCCAAGAAATAAGCTCTGATGTGAAAGTCCCACTCAAATCCAACCCATCCCACTCATGTACTTATCCAACCTAGATTTGAAACTACCCAAAGTCCCAGCCTCAATAACCCAACTAGGTAGACTGTTCCACTCATCAACTACCCTATTTCCAAACCAATACTTTCCGATGTCCTTTCTAAATCTAAACTTATCTAATTTAAATCCATTACTGCGCGTTCTCTCTTGGAGAGACATCCTCAAGACCTTATTAATATCCCCTTTATTAATACCTATCTTCCACTTATACACTTCGATCAGGTCTCCTCTCATTCTTCGTCTAACAAGTGAATGTAACTTAAGAGTCTTCAATCTTTCTTCATAAGGAAGATTTCTGATGCTATGTATTAATTTAGTCATCCTACGCTGAATGTTTTCTAACGAATTTATGTCCATTTTGTAATACGGAGACCAGAACTGAGCTGCATAATCAAGGTGAGGCCTTACTAATGATGTATAAAGCTGCAGTATGACCTCTGGACTTCTGTTGCTTACACTTCTTGATATAAATCCCAGTAATCTATTTGCCTTATTACGTACGCTTAGGCATTGCTGTCTTGGTTTAAGGTTGCTGCTCACCATAACCCCCAAGTCCTTTTCGTAATCTGTATGGCTAAGTTCTACATCATTTAATTTATAAGTACTAGGGTTATGGGCACTCCCAAGCTTCAGAACCTTGCATTTATCTACATTGAACTGCATCTGCCACTTTTCTGACCAAGAATAGAGTTTGTTTAAATCCTCCTGAAGTTCCCTAACATCTACGTTTGAATCAATTATCCTACCTATCTTTGTGTCATCGGCGAATTTGCTCATATCACTAGTAATTCCCTCATCAAGATCATTGATATATATTATAAATAACAACGGGCCCAAGACTGATCCCTGTGGAACGCCACTTGTTACAGATCCCCACTCGGATTTAACCCCATTTATGGACACTCTCTGCTTCCTGTCAGTGAGCCATGACTCGATCCACGAGAGTACTTTTCCCCCAATGCCATGAGCTGCCACTTTCTTTAACAGTCTATGGTGCGGAACTCTATCAAAAGCCTTACTAAAATCTAAGTAAATAATATCAAATTCTTTATCGTGGTCAACAGCCTCAAAAGCTTTACTGAAGAAAGTTAATAAATTAATTAGACAAGACCAGCCTCTTTTGAATCCATGCTGAGTATCATTAATCAAGCTATGCTTATCGAGATGGCTTCTTATAATCTCAGCTATAATTGACTCTAGTAATTTGCCTACAATTGAGGTCAGGCTTATTGGGCGGTAATTTGACGGTAACGACTTGTCCCCTGTTTTAAAAATAGGAGTTACATTAGCCATCTTCCACATATCAGACACTACACCTGTTTGAAGAGATAAATTAAAAATATTAGTTAATGGTTCACAGAGTTCCATTTTGCATTCCTTAAGAACCCTTGAAAAAACCTCATCAGGACCCGGCGACTTATTTTGCTTCAGTCTGTCTATCTGCCTCACAACCATCTCACTAGTGACTGTGATGTTACATAATTTTTCTTCTAGCCCACTGTAAAAATTAATTACTGGAATATTGTTAGTGTCTTCCTGTGTAAAAACTGAGAGAAAATAATTATTTAAAATCAAGCACATTTCATTCTCATTGTCAGTAAGGTGCCCATAGTTATTTTTAAGGGGACCTATCTTATCTCTAACTTTTGTTCTATAGACCTGGAAAAAACTTTTTGGGTTAGTTTTAGAATCCCTAGCAACTTTAATTTCATAGTCCCTTTTAGCTTTTCTTATCCCCTTTTTAATGTCCCTCTTAATGTCAATATACTGATTCATAAGATGACCCTCACCTCTTTTGATACGCCTATAAATTCCTTTCTTATGCCCTAGTAGATATTTGAGCCTATTATTCATCCATTTTGGGTCATTTCTATTTGATCTAATTTCTTTATATGGGATAAACGCTCTTTGAGCAGCATGTATAGTGTTCAGAAAACTGTCATATTGATAGCTCTCTTCGTTACCCCAGTCAACAGATGATAAGTGTTCTCTAAGCCCATCGTAATCTGCTAAGCGAAAATCTGGGACTGTTACTGAGTTATCGCTACTATCGTACTTCCATTCAATGCTAAATGTAATTGACTTGTGGTCGCTAGCACCCAGTTCCTCTGAAATTTCTAAATTATTAACAAGGGATTCATTGTTTGCCATAACTAAGTCAAGCAGGTTATTTCCCCTTGTAGGTTCTGTCACAAACTGCTTCAAAAAACAATCCTGAAATACTTCTAAGAAGTCGTACGATTCTAAATTCCCAGTCAAGAAATTCCAATCAACATGACTAAAGTTAAAGTCTCCTAGAATTACTACATTATCGTGCCTTGTGGCCTTAACAATTTCCTCCCATAGTAGTTTCCCTTGGTCCCTATCTAAGTTAGGGGGACGGTATATCACTCCTAAAATCAGTTTTTCATGCCCCTCTGAAAATTCTATCCAAACAGACTCTGTATGTGTTACTTCAGACTTAATACCCGTTTTTATGCAACAGTTCAAGCGATCTCGGACATACAATGCCACCCCACCCCCCCTCCCAATACTTCTATCTTCTTGGAACAATTTAAAACCCTGAATATGACATTCCGCAGGCATGTCCCGACTTTTTGAATTAAACCACGTCTCAGTTAAGGCAAATACATCAATGTTACCTACACTAGCAACTAATCTCAACTCGTCCATCTTATTCCTAGCACTACGGCAATTAGCATAATAAACATTGAAAGACTCTCCTTTCTCTTTACCCTTCCTGCTCATTTCTATTTTCCTACTAAACCTATTACTGTCCTTATCACCCAAGGTCCCTGGCTTTTCAATATCTATCTCGTTCTTATTATTACTAGTTTCCCTAGAACTCGTAATATTACTACACTGGGACTTCACTGTTTTCCTGCCAAAACCCATACCACTAACTATTCCTAGTTTAAAGTCCTAACTGCTCCCTCCACTGCAGTTGCCAGTGCTCCCACCCCACACCTAGATAAGTGAACCCCATCCCTAGCATACATGTCATTTCTGCCATAGAAGAGGTCCCAGTTGTCAATGAATGTTACCGCATTTTCCTTACAGTATTTGTCCAGCCAGCAATTGACACCAATTGCCCTGGACAACCATTCACTTCCAACTCCCCTCCTTGGCAAAATACCACATATGAGAGGGTTCCCACCCTTACTTCTAATTATTTCTATTGCTGACCTATACCTGCTATTCAGGTCCTCACTCCTACGTCTGCCAACATCGTTGCCTCCAGCACTGAGACAGATAATAGGATTGCTCCCATTACCTCTCATGATGTCATCCAGACGGCTAACAATATCCTCCATCCCAGCCCCAGGAAAGCAAACTCTCTGTCTCCTACTCCTGTCCTTCAAGCAGAACGCCCTATCCATATACCTAACTTGGCTATCCCCAACAACAACAATATTCTTACCTTCCTTAATGTCTTTCGTCGTGTCGTTCCCAGTAGTCAACTCACATTCGTCGGGTAGCACTGAGAATGTATTGGATGTTTCCACAACAGTTTCCACGGCAGTCTCTTTCTTCTTCATCGTTTCTACCTTTCCATTCGTCTTCTTAATCGTCAACTTCTTTCCCTGCTGTCCAGCCACTGACCAGTTTCCCTTCTTGACCTGAGGACTCAAAACAGGAGGACTACGAATCTTCTTGTTTTCCTCGGTCAATCGCCTAATTTCCAAATTCGCCAACCTCAATTCTTCCTTAAGCTGTTGGTAAAGTTGCTCGATGGAGGGCATCTTGCTTCAATTCTAGAGAGCGCGCAAACAGGTCTTCACAGAGCCAAGTACACGTCAACACTGCGCAAATGCCAACTCAATCAGGAGCTACTGCGCAGCACGTCCGCACGGCCCAATAGCACTATTTATTTTTTTATATCTATCTTTTAAGGCAAAAAGTCACTACAAACACAGTGTGTAGGCTTTAAATGCTGCTTAAACCAATGTAAAAATTTTATTGAAATTGGACCAAAAATAAAAAAAACAATTTTTCACTAGGTCTGCCAGGACCCAACCAGTTAGTGCTGTTGTTATAAGGTAGACCAATATACAACCAGTCGCCCGGCTCTTAATAAGTGCCATTATTAGGTATATCAGGACACAACCAGTCATGAGGTACTTAAATATAACCACCATAAAGTAGACCAGGACAAAAGCACTAATAATATTAGTAGAATTACCGACACTATGTTAGGTAGGTAAAATGACATATGCAACAAATGCGACATTTTATTGTGGCAGCGTTTCGATCTCCAGGAGCTTTGTCCAGTCGTTACATTGCAACAATAAAATGTAGCATTAGTTGCACATGTGTTATTTTTAGCTTACAAGATGCAAACATTCAG
The DNA here is from genome assembly GCF_038502225.1 of Cherax quadricarinatus. NCBI lineage: Eukaryota > Metazoa > Arthropoda > Malacostraca > Decapoda > Parastacidae > Cherax > Cherax quadricarinatus. The sequence goes on from NC_091300.1 coordinate 51,590,700, forward strand.
CGGGTACATTAATGCAACTATCGCAAGGTTTGTTAGGACATAGCAGCCAGCGGGTATATCAGTGCTACTATCATAAGGTTTGTTAGGATATAAGCAGTCAGTGGGTGCATTAATGCAACTATGCTAAGATTTGTCAGAGCACAACCAATCAGAGGGTGTGTACGCAATGGCGGCATAAAGGGTTGCCAACTACTATACAAATATTAAAAAATTCTTTGATGTCATCTAGTGTTCAGCAGCAAAGGAATATCTCAATAAGCAAATAAATTCTTCACATAGTTGTATCAGCATCCCTAAGTGACTATATAATTTCATAATGTTCTCTTTGATGATGACTTTCATGATTTAAAAGGTTCTGTTTCATGTTTGTTATTTTTGTTGGTGGATCATAATCCACCTTTCACTGTGTTAAGGATCATCAAAGCAGCTGGTGTACACGGTGAAGTAAAACAAATTATTAATGTGTTACAAAAAACGCGATTCTAAAAGCTTAGAAATCTCCAGTGAATACTAGAAAGGACTGCCCTTCTAGCATCCAGCCTGTTACTGGGTTTTCGTAACAAGTAGTCAGTATCCTTGTCCAATTATCCATTAGAATTCAGTATAATTCAATAGTGCTTCAGGATTATAACTGGTAGGCTACTAACTAGAGAAATTAAAATTTAATAAATTTATTAATCATTAAGTTGTCTAGAGGTATATCAAATTAAATTTATCACAGCAATCAAAATAATATCACTTCTCTCGAGTTCAATATTATTGTGCTGAAAGCACATATCACATTTATAATTCTTAAGTACTGTCTGGTACATTAACATTTAATAAGATATTACAAATATGTACAAGTAAGTTTGTGTATGCGTGTAAGTGCTCTAAGTAGTTCACTATGTCTCACGACTCGACTAGACTTAAACAAGTGACTGACAAAGTCCTCTAATAAACTAACTTCTTGACCGACTGGCAACCAGAACAGTCTGCTTGAACAATGAAAAGAATGCTAAGCCCAATAGCCATATAACAAGCGACTGCGACACAATCAGGATCAAGGAGATAATATAACGACACTAAGTAGGGACCATCAGCACATCCTCCACAAAAGTTACAAAACTCCCATACTACTGAATCTAAGTTCAGCATAGGAAAAACCCGACTGTGACAATACACAGAAACCAGTACAAAATTAGGTGAGAAGCTATAGCTAAGGACCTGAGATATTCAGAGTGTCTAAGCGACACACAACCTCAGTACAACGTCGAAAATCACTAAGTCTATACAATGTTCTGAGAACAGAGTTCTACAGAACTAACAAGAATAATGAGACAGACAATCTGTCCAACCACCAAGCGAGTCTAGAGCAGACTCAATACTTCAAGCGAGGTGAGGACACCCCCCCTCGATCACGTGATAGCTCCGTGGACAACTGCAGCTCAGAAGCCGGCAGAGTAACGAGCAAGGAGCGATAATTACAGTAGTTAGACAATCAAGACTTGAACCGAGCACATAATATGTAACATCCTACCTAACAAAGGAAACTACGTCAAATAACAATATAAAGCAATACATTTACGATTTAGCTATTATCGCAAATATAAGCAATATAAAATTATATGAAAAGGTAATATACATTATATATATACATAATAATCATTGTAACCCATTCAGGGGTTGCAACACCATCCCCCCCAACACGACAGACGGTCGCACTAGGAGTTGCATTAATGTCTTTCACATTATTTCTGATTACTCATATCAATACAATTTAATATAAATATTAATTAAAGTCTCTCTTGTGCCAAGCACCTCTACAATTTCACAGCGTCCGTCACTAGGATATGCCCCTAGTACTAGGGCAGTACACAGTATCGTATCTCTGCATACTCGTGGTTATATACATCAGTGTAGAGACAGGATAGCGTAGACGAGCAGGGCACTGAGGCTCGATCATAGTAGAGGAGACTGCATTCCACTCTTAAGTAGTGGTTGTGGAATGCGAGGCAGTATGAACATCTGAGTATGAAACAGCTTAAGGTGTGTAGTGAGGGGGGGTTCTGCGACAGGACAGTGTTGTGTCACGCAGTACATCACCCGCACCACACTACCCACTCAACACTCAGCTTATGTCTCCTCCTCACACAACAATACTGTGAATACATAAATATAATAATTAGACATGACATGAGTATATATAGTTAATATGGGCTGGAGGGATTAAGATACTTTACTGAATTTGACATAGCAAGTAACAAAAGGTATTTGGGCATAAAATTACGTTAATTTAATGTAACTGATAATTATTAAGGACGAGACAGAGCGTCAGCAATTTCATTACAATGACCACTTATGTGTTTTATACTAATAGAATAAGGTTGGATTCTGAGGGCCCACCTCATGATCCAAGCATTTTTACTCTTCATAGTATTTATATAAGTGAGTGGATTGTGGTCTGAAAAAACGTTAATTTTAAATGGGGAAGTGCCCAAATACACGTCAAAATGTTCCAAGGACACCACAAGAGCTAGAGCCTCTTTCTCAATAGTGGCATAATTTTTCTGGTGTCGTTTAAGCTTAGATGAATAGTAACATATAGGATGGAGAATGTCAGTGGATGTTGACTGTTGGAGTAGCACAGCACCCACTGCATAACCACTCGCATCTATATGTAAAAAGAAGGGAAGATTGAAATTTGGACTTTTCAACACAGGAGCAGAGGAGAGCAAACGTTTCAACCTTTTGAACGAGTCTGAACAATCTCTAGTCCAGGTGAACTGAACTTTGCTACTAGTAAGCTCAGTGAGAGGAGCTGCAATCTGAGAAAAGTTTGGACAGAACCTGCGATAATATCCTGCCATACCCAGGAATCCCTGTACTCCTTTCCTATCCTGTGGCACTGGAAATTCAGAAATTGCACGAACCTTAGCCTCAATAGGAGCATCCTCACATTGGCCGATACAAAAGCCTAGATAGGTAATCTTGGCTTGACCAAAACTACATTTAGCTAAGTTAACAGTGAAGTTGTAGTGCGCCAGTCTCTCAAACAATGCTCTGAGACGCGTCAAGTGCTGTTCCCACTCGTCACTGTACACCACTAAGTCGTCAAGGTAGGCTTCTACTCCTTCTAAGTTGTGGGTCAACTCGTTCATTATATGTTGGAATGAAGAAGCTGCGTTACATAGGCCGAAGGGGGTGACGAGGTAGTTAAACAATCCATCTTGAACAGTAAAAGCAGATATTTCTTGATCGCGTTCAGTAAGCGGGACTTGATAATAGCCTCGTAAGAGATCTAAACGGCTGACAAACTGGGCTCCTGACACACGATCAATAAGGTCGTCAATGCGAGGTAGAGGATAACCATCAGGCAAGGTGACAGAGTTCACTTTCCTGTAATCAGTGCACATCCTGAAACTACCGTCAGGTTTAGGCACTAAAATACAGGGAGATGCCCATGGACTTTTACTGCGCTCAATAAGTCCGTGAGATAACAGAAAATCAACCTCTTCTCTCAATGCTTTATGCTTCGTTGGACTCATTCTATATGGTGATTGCTTAATGGGTGATGCTTCCTGTACATCAACGTCATGTACACCCAGAGTACAACGTTTAGGAACATCACCGAACAATTCAGGGAAATGCAAAATCATGTTTTTAATATCACCAGCTTTCTCAATCCCAAGGTTACTAAGAAAATCGTCTAGTGACTGTAGAGTCACAGAATTTTCTAAACGCACCTCTATACCTCTAGAGATGTCAGGTGGACTGACGTTTTCTTCCTCTGTCCTAGGAAGAATAGAAGTAGTAGGTAGAGGACTAGCGTAGTATGCCTTAAGCTGGTTAACATGGTACACATGATTAGATTTCTTTTTCCCAGGCGTACATACCAAATAATTTACGTCGCTAAGCTTTTTCACTACTTGCAGGGGACCATCATACCTGGCTTGTAGAGCATGACCTGGTACTAATTTCCGAGCCATCACCTTATCTCCTGCTTTAAAAGAACGAGAGACAGCACGCTTGTCATAATGTTGCTTCATTCTAGCTTGGGCTGAAACTAGGTTCTTCGAAGCTAGTTCTCTAGCGGCTGTCAAATGTTGCTGCATTAATGAAGGTGAAGTACTCAATGATGGATTTGATTTTCCTGTCCACACGTCTTTCAACACTGCAAGAGGACCACGCACTTGGTGTCCGAATATTAATTCAAACGGACTAAATCCGAGACTTTCTTGTTCACTTTCTCTCATAGCGAACAGAAGAAAAGGTATACCCTCATCCCAGTCTCTAGAAAAATGTTCACAATAAGCTCTCATCATGGACTTCAATGTCTGATGAAATCTCTCTAGAGCCCCTTGTGACTGTGGATGATAACTGGTTGAAAGTACAGACTTTATTCCTAGGTGGGATAATGCTTCTCGAAAGATCTTAGAAGTGAAATTAGATCCCTGATCTGATTGTATCTCTCGTGGCAATCCAACCTGGGAGAAAAATTTCATCAGCGCTCTCACAATATCACGAGCATTAATTTTTCTCATAGGAATAGCTTCGGGATAGCGTGTTGCAGTGTCCATAATAGTAAATAAGTATTGGTTTCCTAGTTTGGTTCTAGGCAAAGGACCAACACAATCAATAATAAGACGTGAAAATGGTTCACCATGCACGGTGATAGGAATGAGAGGCGCAGGTGGAGGTGTGTGCGCTGGCTTGCCTGTCACTTGACACACGTGGCAACGTCGCACATGATCAGCAACTGTTTCCTTCATCTTTGGCCAAGTAAAATGTTTTGCCAGTTTACCGAGTGTCTTCTTGACACCCAAATGTCCTCCTATGGGACTATTGTGAGCAAACTCAATGGCTTGTTCACGAAATGTAACTGGTAACACTACTAGATCCTTGACTGTGGTGGAAACACTATCAGCTGACAACTTGCATGTATTTTTCTCCATCAGTACACCGTTACTATAATAGTAACAATTATCGAGATCCTTTGCTTCACTCTCGGTAACTGCTATATCTCTCAGTCTTTCCAGTGACTGAAAAACAAATTGATCCTTGATTAAATCATCATGAGTTAGAAATTTAACATCAGTTGTGTCCTGACTAGGTTGATGACCAGGGGGAGTCAGTGTTAATGACCCTGGGCGCAGAGCGTCACTAAACAACATATTCAACCCCAAATCATTGTCATCAACTAATTCAACAGGAGACAAGGATGGTTGTTGTATCTTTGACATAACTCTAGTAATTGCGCTGAGAGGAAATAAAATAGGTTTCTCTCTACAAACTTCAATGGCCTAATTACCATCAGTGTTATTATCAATCACAAGTGGTTCTTTACATATACCAGCATGAAGGATATCGTTCCCTATCAACAAGTCCACTGACCTGATGGGAAATACACCACTCCATATACCCACTGAAATATAACCAGTATAATACCTTGTTTCAATATAAACTTTGAGCAGAGGCACTTTTATAACAGCCCCTCCATAGGCTTCTAACAATACATCTATCTTGCAATAGGTATCGTCAATTATGGGCAGTACATCTTCTCTTAATAACGTGAGATAACTGCCAGTGTCTCTGAAAGTAACTATCTCAGTTAGATGTGATTCGTCAAGTCCTATTCTGCCTCTTGAAAAGTAAGGACTCATCGCTGAACGAATCTTTTCGTCAGATACACTTTCTGACGCTAGTCATCTATCCTGAGTAACATTATCTAAAACAGTTGGATCAGAGGTATTGCTAGGATTTTGGTGTCTTTGTTGCTCGGAAGAGGATACGACTTGAGTGGGGGCGCCAACCGCACGACTGCTTCTCGTATCTCTTTCTAATTTATAGCAATACTCTCTAGCATGTCCTTTCCTGTTACAATAGGTACATTTAACTTTCTTCTTCTCGATACCAGATTTCTGTCTAGCCACAGAGACAGATTCAGGATTGTGAGTTTTCCTGGTAAAGGTACGAGAAGTTACAGTAGCAGGTACATCAGACCGGCAATGAGCAGCTGATTTAGGTTGCCAACTTCTAGGACAATTTTTAGTTAACTTGTTTCTGTGTGTTTTAGTACGTACAAGTTTGTGAGAAATCTCGTAATTGTCTGCTAATGCTGCAGTTTCCTGAATATCCGAGGTAGTATGATCGATCAGATATTCTTGTATGTCAGCAGGCATACAGTTGTTAAACTCTTCGTGTAGTAACAACTGAACAAGACTGTCATAGTTGTTACATTTGGCAGCCCTACACCACCTCTGAAATGCAACTTTTTTCTCACGAGCAAACTCTACACAAGTTTGATCTTGTCGTCGTTGTAACGTACGAAATACTCTTTGATAACTTACAGGTAACAAGTTATATGTCTCTAGAATAGTTTGTTTGACAGCGTCATAACTAATGTACTTGGTAAATGGCAAAGCTGCAGTACAGGTTTGAGCTCTTCCCATCAAAGCAGTATGCAACAATGTTGCCCAGTGCTTAAGTGGCCAGTTCATAGCACGTGCCTGGTTCTCAAACACATCAAAATATGTGTCTAAGTCACTTTCAAAAAACTTAGGAACCATAGATGCAGCTTTCTGCACATTAAATGTGTCCTGTGATCTATCAGTCTGTTGTCTTAACAGACGAGCATTTTCTCGTTGGAAATCTTCTTCGTTCAATTTCCTCTGTGCCTCTATTTGTGCAGTCTGTAACATAATGAGGCGTTCAAACCTCTCAAACTGTTCCTGAGAGATAGGACCAGTAGGTAATGGAGGAGTAGGGAAATTAACATGTCTTTCTGGACTGTCCTTAGGTCGGACACATCGTCCAGCAGTCTCTAGATTGTCTAGATCTGGTCTAGGATAAGTAGACACAGGTGTATCATACACTGTACTAGTATTAGGCTGTGTCATACTACCAGCTATACTCTGTACTATAGTGTCAGTGAAGGAAGGAGCGAGCGAGAACTGAGCTACACTAGGCTCAGACACTTCTGCAGTAGTTGCTCTCTCTTCTAAGTAATCAAATAGAGTCATGCTTCCTAATTGTGACACTAGGCTTTCTGAATCTGAATCATAATCAGACATCTCTGTATGAGCAGGAGACAATATATCTTTAATTAATGCTCTGACAGTTTCTGCTGTGTAATTCCTGTTATACGTCACACCGAGATATTTGGCTACTTGCCAACACGTCTGAAGTTTTAATGTACTTAACTCAGACAAAGTCAGAGTATCAATTAACTGTTTCACTTTGGCATACATCACGAAAATAATTGTACTACGAGAGAGTGATTATGGGAAACTATAATCCTAATAGGAATTTTAGTGTTAGTTGTCTTAGAGCTAGAGCTCATAAACAGTATTTCCATCTCCTTGGATCAAGAGACTCAGTCAGGTACATACATCCACCTGGTATGTTGTACAAGACTAAACTCAAAGTCTTCAGATTAGGAAAGTACTCAAAGTGTTTGATCATAGATTCACTAGTATGTCAAACTGGACAATTTCTCCAACACCTTGGATCAAGAGCATCCCGGACAGGCCCCCATTTGTTACAAAAAACGCGATTCTAAAAGCTTAGAAATCTCCAGTGAATACTAGAAAGGACTGCCCTTCTAGCATCCAGCCTGTTACTGGGTTTTCGTAACAAGTAGTCAGTATCCTTGTCCAATTATCCATTAGAATTCAGTATAATTCAATAGTGCTTCAGGATTACATCTGGTAGGCTACTAACTAGAGAAATTAAAATTTAATAAATTTATTAATCATTAAGTTGTCTAGAGGTATATCAAATTAAATTAATCACAGTAATCAAAATAATATCACTTCTCTCGAGTTCAATATTATTGTGCTGAAAGCACATATCACATTTATAATTCTTAAGTACCGTCTGGTACATTAACATTTAATAAGATATTACAAATATGTACAAGTAAGTTTGTGTATGCGTGTAAGTGCTCTAAGTAGTTCACTATGTCTCACGACTCGACAGACTTAAACAAGTGACTGACAAAGTCCTCTAATAAACTAACTTCTTGACCGACTGGCAACCAGAACAGTCTGCTTGAACAATGAAAAGAATGCTAAGCCCAATAGCCATATAACAAGCGACTGCGACACAATCAAGATTAAGGAGATAATATAACGACACTAAGTAGGGACCATCAGCAGATCCTCCACAAAAGTTACAAAACTCCCATACTACTGAATCTAACTTCAGCATAGGAAAAACCCGACTGTGACAATACACAGAAACCAGTACAAAATTAGGTAAGAAGCTATAGCTAAGAACCTGAGATATTCAGAGTGTCTAAGCGACACACAACCTCAGTACAACGTCGAAAATCACTAAGTCTATACAATGTTCTGAGAACAGAGTTCTACAGAACTAACAAGAATAATGAGACAGACAATCTGTCCAACCACCAAGCGAGTCTAGAGCAGACTCAATACTTCAAGCGAGGTGAGACACCCCCCCTCGATCACGTGATAGCTCCGTGGACAACTGCAGCTCAGAAGCCGCACAGAGTAACGAGCAAGGAGCGATAATTACAGTAGTTAGACAATCAAGACTTGAACTGAGCACATAATATGTAACATCCTACGTAACAAAGGAAACTACGTCAAATAACAATATAAAGCAATACATTTACGATTTAGCTATTATCGCAAATATAAGCAATATAAAATTATATGAAAAGGTAATATACATTATATATATACATAATAATCATTGTAACCCATTCAGGGGTTGCAACATAATGTTATAGTGTCGACCCAGGTTAGCTGCGCATTATAAATGTGATATACTGAATGAAGCTCAAATCTTCTTGAGAACTGGTTGTACATTAGCTCTGGCGTTTAATCCTAGCAGATATGTATTGGCGCATCTATTGACGAGTGGATGTAAGTAAATGATATGAGAAAAAGAGTGATGAGGAGAAGGTAAATTGAAAAAAAATATCTTATGCATTTAGTGTCAATGCTCACAATAATATCTTGTCCCTTTGTTTCAATGCCGCATTATAGACTAATGCAATAATTCCCCCATTTAATGTTGTTTTATTGCAATAGATTCATTTCTTATATCACACTATGATGAATTTTGTTTATGAACGAATGTAGTAATTCCAAAAAGTTATCGAGCTGGTAAGACTTAGTTGGTGAAATATCATGACTATTGTGATGTGGACTACGGTAACTGCGGGAACCTCCAGACCGAGGGACTGAATCGCAATTACTGCCTTGAATAAACGTTATAATATGCATCATATGTTTTTATTCACCCTCCAACCAGAGGGCCCCAGGTAAGAAGACAGAAGAAAGAAGAAGATGAACGACACCCCCACCCGGGTGGCCACCACCGGGTCGCCATCTGAAGAAGACCCGGACCGGAAGTACCGGCGAACCTACATGAATATATTTTTATACCACTGATGAAATATGTTTCAAGATTGTGTGATATTATTAATAGTGAGACTAGTAACTAATAGTATATATGCAATTAGATCACAGTCAACAGGTGATACCAGAATATGCAAAACAACAACTGTTAAAGGATAGTGAAATTCCAAGTGCTTTCGTGACTTCTCACATTATCAAGGAACTATAGTTCCTTGATAATGTGAGAAGTCACGAAAGTGCTTGGAATTTCGCTATCCTTTCACAGTGGTTGTTTTGCATAATAATATATATGTGTATTACCGCGATCACCAATCCCGTTTATTATCAAGACCAGTGATTTAAGACAGTTGTGAACTAATCACGAAATTTATTTGTGTGAAGGAATTACAATCAGTCTCTATTTATAGAACAGAGTTTGACATTAATAAACAAAAATGGGGTGACTAAAGTATGATTGGTTCTGCCTAAGACAACGTATCATTAGGCTTAACCTAGCGAAGTACTGCTAGGCAATAAAAATAGTTTTACTATGCATATTTGAACGATGATTAACCCAGCCTAACTTAAGGACGTTTCACTTGTTCTAATTAAACGAAATGTTGCTAAGCCTAACTAACGACTTCTCACTCAAAATAACTGAACGATGCTTCACTCACTATAACTAAATGATGTTTCGCTCAGCATAAGTGCGATCTTTCGCTAAATAACAATATAATATTAAACGCTCATTCACTCCAACACAGACTTTTTTTTACAAGACATAAATTAGCTAATCTTTCCATCATCTGAAACTGAACCCACAGATCATCGTCTGGTTTATAAGTCTGCATAATCTGAAGCCTTCAAGTTAAACTCGTTCCTAAAACCTCACTCCACACAATCAAATAGCCTCCCTCCCCCTCCCCCCTCCTCCCCCTCCCTCTTACCCTCCCTCCCCCTCCCCCTCCCTCCCCCTCCCCTCTCCCTCCCCCTACCCCTCCCCCCTCCCCGCTCACACTATTCCACAATCCTCCTTCCCTTTAATACAATGGCACAATTATCCATCATTTCCATACTTTATATAACGCCATTTCACGTCACACAAGAATCCAGGAGATACGGCTCAATTCAACTCTTGGGCTCGATCCTCAGGATGGCTAAATATGCTACCTCTTCCCGTTAAACAGAAAAAAAAATAGGTACCTATGTGTTAGCCGAGCGTTGCGGGAATCCTCCTGAGAAAAAATAAGATATGGTAAACTTCAATCCAACCGGAAACAGTTGTGTGAAATTCGCAATAAGGTAACTGGAACAATATACATCTACTTACAGTCTAAAGAGGACATTTATTATTATTATTATTATTATTATTATTATTATTGCAATCACAGGGGAGCACTAAACTTGAATTGTTATACAACAGCTGGGAAAGGGGAGGAAAGTTAATTTTCATGGTTGAAGAACCACTAATCAGCATCAAAGAACCTTTACGGGTAGTTTGTGGAGGGAAGATTAAGAGGCACATAAATACCCATGTCTTCTAATAACATGCTCATTTTCCACTATAATCCAACTTGTCCATAATTACTATCGCATTTGCTTTGTCTGTTTTGAAAGATGAAGTCTACGATCTTTCCTTAATTCATGTTATAATTTAACAAATCTTTGAGGACAAATGTGTTGCAATTGCAATTGTAATTGTGTTGCAACTGCAGTTGCAAGTGCAACTGCCCTCAGAAATTTGTTAAATTATATCATGAGTAAAGAAAGATCCTGGACTTCACCTTACGAAACAGACAAAGCAAATGCGATAGTAATTATGGACAAGGTAGATTATAGTGGAAAAATGAATGTTATTAGAAGACATGGGTACTTACGTGCCCCTTAAACGAAGTATCGGCCCGTCTTGGGCGACGCGAAAGATCTAAAAAGACCGACACGTCGTCTAAAGTTTTCTCTCCAATCTGACGGTTATGATGAAAGATATCTGGATTATACGATGTAAACAATGAAGATCATTAACGTCAAATATTCTTAAAACTTCAATTTCTATAACATCTCCAAACACAGCCTCCACAGTGACATCATGCTTCTCTTCTTTCATTGTTCGCCCTCAGATATTAAAGAGAATAACTGATAACACAAACTGCTAGATTTTAGTAACAAAGATCATGTGCCAACAAGCTGGTTGGTAATAGAGTTTAAAGCATATTGACTACATGAGTCAATAAGGATGCGAATGTTCTAATCACCAATATTCAACACTGTCAATTGATACCGTTACTAACATGTATGTGGTGATAAAGATACATATGAAGAGAAGTCTTTTACTGGGGTCAACTCCCACAGAAAATCAGTGTTCCATAAAAGATTCTGGGGCTGTGGAATAAGACAGTAGGGTAACAGTTAGTGCCACTGATACACCCATGTCGCATTTGGGATGGTTATAGAATCATCACATTAATGTAAAGCTTGCAGCTGTGTGGAACCAAGGTTACAATGATGGGACTTCTGTATACTCAGACAACGGTTTGGGTCCCCCATTCACTCTTACGTTCTTTAATCACTGACAGCCGTTCGTTGTAATTTATCTTGACATTTGATGCAGAGTTGGCACACACATGTTCTTATATTATTTTATTTCATCTCCACGGGAAAGTGGAGAAGAATCTTTCCTCCATATACCATTCATATCGTAAAACAAAATGACTAAAATGCCGGAAACATGTGGCCACTAACCTAAAAGAAGACTATTTTAAAGTTGGAAGTACTCTTCACGAGAGTACATGAGAGCCTGATTTGGACCTCCCAGCATGGGCTAATAGTTCGGTTCAGTTTCTTCACGATGAAACGTCAAGTCAGCAAGGGTCAAAGACAGCACCATAGACCCCTATCGGGTTAGTGCTTAATTAATTTATTATTATTGTTGTTGTTGTTGTTGTTGTTGTTGTTGTTGTTGTTGTTGTTGTTGTTGTTGTTGTTGTTGTTGTGGTGGTGGTGGTTGTGGTGGTGAGGCTCAAATTTCGGGTAGGAAGTTCCTTTGTGCTATGTGATTCTTGATCTTGGAGTATACCTGCAAAGAGTTTCGGGGGTGACCGACTCGTCGGTCTGGAGTTTTATGACTCTCTGATCACGGGTTCAGCCCCCGCCCGTGGTATGGTTTGTTTGCAATCGCGTCAAGTCTGGTGGTTTGTTACTGGGAAGGATGATAGTTTCCTAGTAGTCCCTGTATAGATTAGCTAGTATTGAAGAGAGTGGACTTTGCATGCTGCATCCTTATTTCTTAGTGACACATAATTTTGTGAGAACTAAGATTTTCTTGGTGGAAAATCGGAACACTTTTTGATATGGATGCAATTTGGAGGACATCAGGACAGCTTTGACTGGTACTCTGGTGAACAAGGGGCCCACATCCAAACTTATCATTCTTTTATTCTGCAGGTTGACTGCTTAGCTATTTAGCTAATTTGTACGAAAATGACCCTCTAGTGGAAATGACTGGTCTCAATGGTACACTCTCCTTATGGGTATCGGGTATCCTGTAAAAGTAAGGGATACTTAGTTTATTGTTTTGAACTGGAGTGAAATGTCATTGTCCTTTTTATTACTTCCTACTTCGTTAAAATTAGTACTTACGATAGGTAGAGGATTTTTTGTTAATTTCTCGTATATGTTATTGTTATTTTATAGATCATAGACTTTGGTGAAGTAATCATTTTTTTTAAATCGTTATCTTGCCCCATTTGTCTGAAATTAGTTGCGTATGAGTTTATGAAGAGAAAGATTGTAGCACTGATGTAAACAATTGTTGTTCTTGCAACTGTCCTGAATACCTTTTAACCAAATGCCCTTGATTCAGTGAGGGCAATTTCAGACCTTCATCAGTCTAGCCAATAGACATGCGGATTTCCACAAAGTTAATCACCACGCATCTTTAGAGGAAAAAAAAAACACTTTGCAACAATGGTCCTTGGGCAAGATAAACAGAGACTAAGAATATGACAACCTCTCTGACGCAAAGCTAGACTGAAACATCACTCAACTTGGGGTTAACCTTCACCCTCAAACCGACAGCTAACAATGGTCTGGATTACGTCACAAGTTCTGATAAATACCTAGCCAACAATGATCATGACAAACACCTGTTGTGCATCAAGGCCATTTTGTTAGAAGGCATCCAAGACTGTTTTAAGAACAACAATGGTTTACCTCAGCTCTTCAACCCTTCTCTTCATAAACTCATACGCAACGACAGCATTGAGACAAGTCATCTCCAGCAGAGAGGTTAGTTTCGCAAAAATTAGTTAAATAACTAAGCAGTCTTCCATCTCCTTTCCTCGTAATGTTTTCCACATAACATTTGATACATTCAGACGATTTCGTTGAAAATATAGAAACATCAATCTGTAGAACAAAAGGATATTATGTTTGGATGTAGACTCCTTGTCCACAGGTGTATTGAATTTACTCGCCACCAAACGGCTGCTAAATCAAAAGGTATTCTCAATTTCCACCATCAAAATCTTTGCCCCTCGCCAAATTAAGTGCCACTACGAATATTTTCTCTTTCAACAATGAATTCTTCAAACAGAAATATGGGTGCACCATGGGAAGTCCACTCTATCCCGTAATCGCTAATCTATAAGTAGAATACTATGAAACTACCATCTTTCCCAGCATTAAACCACCAAACGTGATCTGGTAAAACTACGTTGATGATGTCTTTACCATATAGGACGACAACTAGGACAGCTTTGGCACATTCCTTGAAAATCTTAGCCAACTTGTTCCCTCTATACTGTGAGAAACAATCAACTTCCATTCCTTGATGTTCTCCCATCACCAGAAATAACGATCAGAGTGAAATCTCAGTATAGGAAGTCCACTCATACTGTCAACTATGTTCATTTCTACACCAATAATTCACAGCAGATCACGAAATGCACCATCTTAAGCCTGTTTTTACGTTCACTCAGGATATGAAGCCCTTCAAAGTTAGACCAAGAAAAAGAAATTCTTAAAACATAATTCTCCAAATTAGGATACCCTGACTGATTTATAAAACAAGGAGAAAAGAAAGCAAATCTCGACTATTACAAAACCTTAATTCACAAAATCTCAACTCATCCATCAAATCTCAACTCATGGTACCATACCACCACCATACATTCAATCGTCTCAACACTGACCAACATAACCACGTTCTATCCTAACAAACTAGGGAACCTCTTTTTCAAGACACATAAACAATCACTTATACAAGACACACCAGGAGTTTACCAGATACCATGTAAAGAACTCATCCAAGCATACATAGGGCAGACAGGCCTAGCGTTATCTACAAAGGTCATTAAGCACCAAAGAGCAATATATTATGCACAAAATAAGTCAACCATTTTTCAACATGTCAGCATCAATAATCAGAACATTCATTGGGAAGCTGCCACCATCAAACACAAATCATACTGCAGCTATACACACAAAATCATAGCTACCACTCCCAATTTCAACATCCCACTGGGACAGTGGAAACCGGACGTCTTTTCAAAATTCACCTTCAAGAAGTACATATCACAGGCCAGCCTAATGCAGAACGCATACACAAGATCAGGAATCACATAGCAAAACCGCACTTTCTACCCAAATTTAAAGCTTCAACTCAGGACCTGTCTTCTCACCCCTTACTACCTGGCACGTCCCACCACTCAAGTATAAGGGGTGAGATGCAAGCTTCCCTATATAGGCATGTTCTTGCAGTTATGTATCAGCTGAAGAGGTTCCCAGGAGATCAAAATATATAGAAACAAAACCGCTTTCACCATCATTCACTCCATCACTGTTTTCCCAGAGGGGTGTCGATACTTCTGTTCAAAACTCTCAAATATCACCACCCCTCCTTCAGAGGGTAATCATTGTATTTCCCACCTCCATGACTCAAGAACGGCTAACCGGTTTTCCTGAATCCCTTCATAAATGTTAACTTGCTCACTCTCCAACAGTATGTCATTTCATAAAAACCACTTGCCTCCACTCACCCCTATCTATTATGCTCGCACACGCTTGCTGGAAGTCTAAGCCTCTCGCACACAAAACCTCCTTTATTCCTTCGCTCCAACCTTTCCTAGGATGACTCCTGCCCCACCTTCCCTCCATTGCAGTTTTACGCACTTCGAGTCATATTATTTTTTCAACCTCTCTAAATGTCCGAATCACCTCAACAATCCATCTTAAGCCTTCTTATAATCTCCAAGTTAAGGATTTTCTGCATAATATTCACACCACACATTGCCGTCAGACATGACATCTCTACTTCCTCCAGTCTTCTTGTTGCAACATTCACAACCCAAACTTCATACTCATGTAGGAGTGTTGGTAACACTATACTCTCATAAATTCCCCTCTCAAAGGATAATGTTCTGTGTCTCCACAGACTCCTCAGTGATCCACTCACCTTTTTCTCATCGTCAATATTGTCTTTCATAGATCTTTCTGCTGAACAACTCACTCCCTAATATCCTGATACATTCACTTCCTCCATACTTCCTCCCTCCAATCAGATATCCAGGCTTTCAATATCTGTTTTATTACCCTCATCTCTTTGCTGCAGCAGCTACTTGCAGTGTCGTCAGCAGCAGCAGCAGCTGTACATGAATGGTATACAGTCCGGACAAGATGAAAATTAAGACACATTTGCAACATCTGGGTATCTTTATTGTAGACGTTTTGCCAACCAGTGGCTTTATCAATACAAATTCTAGGATATAATTTGAAGACGGCAGGAGTATATACAAAAGATGAGGTAATCAGTCCCTCAGCCTTAGAGTTAGTGTGAAGAGCATCGCAGTCGTGAAGAATCTAGAACACAGGCAAGAAGGCTGGCGCTTATATACTGGCGTCAGGTGGAAAAGGGACGGGTAGCAGACGAAGGCATAGTCACTGGTAGGCAGGATTCCCCAGTGGAAGTAGGTCATACCCAAAGGAATGGGTTAGTTGTAGTAGTAGTTGTAGTAGCAGTAAAGAAGATATTGATAAAGCCACTGGTTGGAGAAACGTCTACAATAAAGATACCCAGATCTTGTCGGTATTGTATACCATTCTTGCACAACTTGCTAGACTGTGCAACATCATGGAATCTTGGTTGAGAGGATATCTACATGACCTTCATGGCTACTAGAACTACTACTACAACTAACCCATCCCTTTGGGTATGACCTATTTTCACTGAGAAATCCTGCCTACCAGTGACTATTCCCTTGTCTGCTACCCGTCCCTTTTCCACCTGACGCCCGTATATAAGCGCCAGCCTTCTTGTCTGTGCTCTAGATTCGTCACGACTACGATGCTCTTCACACCAACTCCAAGGCTGAGTGACTGATTACCTCATCTTTTGTATATACTCCGGCCATCTTCAAATTATGTTCTAGAATTTGTGTTGATAAAGCTACTGGTTGCCGAAACGTCTTCAATAAAGATACCCAGATGTTGCACATGTGTCTTAATTTTCATCAGCAGCAGCAGTGTCGAGACTTCTGTGCCAACCTTCGTCGGGTGTGGACGTCTCTCTCTCGCCTGAGTATCGGTGACAAATTTCCCCCGTTCTCTCTAGGACGCTTGTCCTCATCTATTTTGCCCGCCGGGCACTCTACAGGAGGGGCATCTGTTCATCGGCTTACTTTTAGCCCGCACCATTTTTTCCGCTCTGCAGATAATTCTTTAATGGTCTTTGGTGGGAAGCCGTTGACTGTACTCAGGTAGGGGTGTGGGAATCCCGCTCTACTGGGGTTTGGCAAAGGGTGTCCAGATTTGTTCCTTTTCTTTCATGGTCAGCTTTGGGTAACAAATCTTCGTCGACTATCGAGAAGTCGGCCTCGATACGGCTTATGCTGTCAGTGGCCCTTGTAAACCCAACAAAGAAAGAAAAGAAGAAGTAGCTTCGGTGACGGCTGCCGCGGCATCAGGGAGTGATTGTGTGTCTAAATGAGGAGGGTGAGGGAGATGTTGTTTTACGGGGGGGGGGGGAGAAGGGTAAAGGGTTAGGTGGAGGTGTGATTAACCATAACCTGCATCACCACTGAATGTTTCTGAGGCAATTTTAAAAACAGCAAATCTTCTGTGATGACTAATTATTGAAATTTATACAGCATTTTATTTAAACAGTTGCAATATTTTTGACACAGTGTTGCAGTGACAAACTGATGTGTGTATATTTTTCTTTCACTGTATGTATCAATGTATTCAAACACTGCTTTGTTTATGGCGTCACTCTAGCTGGTCTCTTTGATTCCTTTTCCTTCTTGAGAGAGAGTGGAGAGGCGGAAGGATGGGTAGGTCTGTGGTGTTGGTAGTGGTGGTGTTGTTGGTGGTGGTGGTGGTGTCACTGGTGGTGATGGCAAGAGTGTGTGAGTTAGTGATGTCGTCAGTGGTGGTGGTTTCAGTGGTACAGGTGGTGGTGTCAGTGGTACTGGTGGTGGTGTCAGTGGTGGTGGTGGTGTCAGTGGAGATGGAGTCAATAATGGTGGTAGTGTCAGGGGTATCGTCAGTGGACTTGATGGTGTCACTGGTGGTTTTAGTGTGTCAGTGGTGGTGCCAATGATGGTAGTAGGGGTCGATGATGGTAGAGGTTTGGTGCCAGGGATGGTGTCGCCATTGCTGGTAGTGTCAGAGGTGGTAGTCTCGAGGGTGGTGTCTGGTGGTGGTGGTGGTTGTGTTGGTGCCGGTGATGTGTGACTGGTGTCAGGGTGGAGTTGTCAGTGGAGTTGTTGTCCCTGATGTCAGGGTAGTGGCATACGTACTGGTGTAAGAGGTGTCGGGGGTCTCATCAGTGGTGTTAGGGGTGGTAGTTGTGTAGGTGGCAGTGTCACTGGTGGTGCCGGTGTTGACGTCAGTGGTGCTGTTGTCTGTGGTGGTGGCCTTGTCAGTTGTACTGTTATAAGTGGCGGTGGTATCAGCGACGTCTGTAGAAACTCTTGTCAATGGTGGTCTTGTTAGTGATGCTGTTGTATGGTGGTAATGGTTGTGGTGTCAGTGGTGCTGGTGATGACTGGTGCTGGTGTCAGTAGTGGTGCCGTCATCATGGTGGTTGTGACTGGGTAGTGCGAGTGGTGGTGGTGGTGGTGGTTATGTCAGAGATGATGCCAGCTTTGATGGTGTCAGTGACAGTGTCAATTGTCGTGGTGTCAGTGTTGGTGTCATTTGTGAAGGTAACGGTGTCGGTGGTGAATGGTTGTGGAGAAAATTCTCTAGTAAAAGGGGTAACACTCCGCCCCCCCCCCCTTCAGCCCTCTGAGGGACTTAACCCTTCCGGAAGGGGCTAGTGGACTCTTCCTTGCAAACAAATTGATTAAACACATATTTTCGTACCGTTGCGTCACAAGACATTCTTTCATCTCCTTGCTAGTTCTTGTTGCAACTACACCGTGAGAGTTAAATGTGAATAATTACTCTTTCTCCCCTTAGCAGAAAATTAAAGGAAACCCTGCACCCACTTTATCTACAAGTTGGGACTATTATGAATTCTGGTCTATAACCGGATACTAAGAAACCTACCTTTTTGTATTGAATATTGTTGCTATGTGTAGCAAGGAAAAGATATAAAGCTGAACTCAGCGGTTCTTTTGTGTGGAGGGTGTACAGCTGGGCGCTTGGGCAGAGAACAAGCTAGGTTCAATTCAGACATAAGAGCAAGAACACATGACAAATCTCCCACTGAGAACAAAGAAAATACTCAATTTGTGCGGAAAACTCTGTAATACTGTCAATCTCCACTAGGAAAATTAGTATTAAAAAGGAAACACAAGTATATCATCCGTGGTATAATCCTGTTATGTATAAAGTTTGTGTCACGGCATGCATTCAGGTGTTGTGAACAAAGGGACAAGATATCACCCTATCACGTGACGAATGACCAAGTGACTCTCAATCAGCGAGTGAGAACATAACTACACATCTGTAGCAGCTTACTCAAGACATCGATTCTTGGGTTATACTTTCCCTACCAGAAACTAGGGGAAATTGCGTCAGTTACAATACCCAGGTAAGTCCATGTGTGGGTGATTTCACTCAAACCAAGCGAGTACTACGAAGCGTTTCAGATAAGGAATGAAATGCTGAAATATGTGTTCTTTTGGGGTAAATTGCTATTTAATACTCGTCATTCTATAGCTGAGAGGTGGGGCTACCATGACTCAAGCGAAGGAGACTTCTTGACTGCGGCTGCAGGAAGTCTGAGTCATCACTCAAGCTAAGTATATTTCAGTTATGTCACAAAGTAGACTTGACTGGTAAATTTCCCCACATTGATGGTTGGTGTTTGTAGTGAATCATGTGTGTGGAATGGTTTATTGTTATGTCAGTGGTTGGTGAAAGAGGAAGAGGGAGTACGATTAGTGGAAGGAGGAAGGAGGGAGGTAGGGAGGGACAGGAGGAATAAGGAGGATTAAAACAAGCAGAAGGAGGGAGGATGAGGAAGACGAGGGACGGGGAGAAGCAAGTAGGAAGGAAGAGAGGAGGAAGGAAGAGAGGAGGAAGGAGAAAGGAGGAAGTGGAATATAAGGGAAGAGAGAGGAGATGGGTTAATAAGTAAGCCATTTATTGTCAGATGGGATAATAACCCTTCTGCTCAATTATTCAAGTCACCAGTCTGACGAAGGAGTGTCAGACTACTGTCATGTCTATTAGTTGAGTGTTCTTGATATAAATGCAGGAATACACCAGTGCTTCTTCAATGCTTCTTCATTGACTGTGATTTTCATGTATAAGTTTGCTTGTTTAATGACTTCAGATGCGATGGACAGGCGTGTGAGATTTATATATTGTCATTCATCTTCAACTGCTCAACTTGACTCACACTCAAAGTCTAGCCATGTTAAGCAGTTCCTTGAGCAATTGTGTGTGTGATTTATTGTCAGTTGTTTGTCAGTCTGACTTGGCTCACACACACTTAAGCTTGTTGGGATTAAGCAACGGATCATAAGTCAATCCAAACAGCAACCAGAGCTAGTGTTATTGTTGTTGTTATTGACGTCTCCATCAGCCAGTGGACTGATGGTGATTGATGTGACATCTGTCATAAATTATTGCAGTTATCTCACTGTCACTAATAAATTAAGTAGTAGTGACTCATCCAGTTGAATTATGACTTATAGTAACTGTAATCTGTTAAGTCAGTTAACTGACTGTAGTATCCACTTAGCCACTGGCACCCAATTAGTGCCATATGGTTGAGCATTTATTAATCATATTAATAATTAGATCAGTGAGGTAAACACAACAGTTCAATTAATGTTTCCAACTTGCTGAGACCTTGTGTAATCAGCTTAATCGTGCTGATTAATCGAGAGTAATTAATGCGAAGGCTTGAGTACAATCATCAGTGAGTTGTCAGTGCATTAAATATATTATTTTTTGTGTTGTGAGTCGAGTAAGCCACTTTCTTGAGGCAATGACTTGTATGGTGAGAGCCGTTAGTGACGACTCATATTTAAGTATAGTGCCCACCATACAAGTAGCTCTGGATGGACTTCACTCATCCAGCAGGCACTGTGAGACCAGAAGAATGCTGAGTAATGTTCAGGTTCCCTGAACACAGTCCCGCCACCAAACTGTTGGGATTTTAATCCCCGCATATTAGATATTTTTTAGAAAGGGTATTAGCCCTCTTTCCTTGGCTAAGGTGGCTACATGACACAGGGGTCAGTGGGATCAGTATCCCCTCTCTGCCAAGTGGGGGTATAAGAGGGGAATAATGGTTCTTTCCTACGATGCTACAGAGTCACGTGCCATGTTTACACATGCATGGCGGGTGACCCTTTTAACATTAGATAAGGTGACCTATTTGTCATCAAGTCACAGTACCTCGAGATTTTATGGATGTCAAAGTTGCTGAAATTTTGATGTATTCAGGATTAGTGCTGATTAGTGCTCTCTTTTGCCAACCATTTGATAACATAGCTCCTGGGCACTGCCGGCTCTTACGCTGTGTTGCGTTTTCGTAGACCTGGGGCAGCAGGTCTATGCGAGTGTCTTCGGTCCAAGAGCCATATTAGTTCAGTATTACTCTCTGACATCTCTATGAGTCACAGAGATTAAACACCGCGACTCATTTAAATGCTATTATTAGATTTTCTGGGCTTAATTTGAGGTTTACACGCTTGGAACTAGACTACAGTCCATGAAACTGCTAGACACAATTTTGTAGATTATGATTTACGGTTGGTATAGAGCAGTGAGTTGAATGAGTTGGTCTAGTGTCATTTTCCACGTGCCATGTATCACCCCTTAAGCAAGCACAAGTTTCATTGTTCAACCAGATATGCTGGAACATTCAGACCGGTGTGAACATGATAATATTATACAATACCTACAAATTGATAAGTAAGACACATGTGCAACACTTAGGTAACTTAATTCCAAAACGTTTCGAAACACAGTAACCTGGAACATTGTTTCAGAGAATGGAACATTTCTCTTCTCCAGGCTGAGGAAATGACCACCTCGAAACTATTTTATTACATCTATTTCTGCTGCCAGCTCTTTATTCGGTTGAAGAAGTCTACTGTCTAGGCGAGAAGATTCAGAATAAAGATACCTAAGTGTTACACACATGTGTCTTATCATGCAGCCTGGTACCGAACATGAAACTAAGTGCCAACAAGGATATCAAACGGATAATTAAACACCAAAATGTAAAGTTGGTGGCCACCTGTGGAGGTGGTGTGCACCATCTACTTAATACAACAGGTGGAGAGGCTGGCGGGCTCAAGATGAATAGACTGATAACTAACAGAACCAGTCAGGTATACACACGCATGAAGTCCTCCACAAAAAGATTTAGATCCTAAAATACACAAGCTAGTAAAGCTTGAAATAGCTCAGATGAATCACTCAGAAATTATCACGTGAAAAGAAATATTTCAATTATTATTCCATGTTTAGTTAAAGCAAATTTGGGTCTACACAGGTCGAAGTCAGTACAACCACTTGTCTCAGTAAGACATATCTAGGTTTTTAAATTAAATAATTAAGTTGTATTTTAACATAATATACAATTTTATGCAGTGGTTTCTATGGTACACATCAGATATTCAAGGCACACAAAAGTAATTATATAGATTTAACACAGGATAACCCAGTAAGGCTAAACACAGTGACTTATTTATGGTCAGGATAGACATTCCGCAGATATTTCACAGTAACCAATTTGATTAATTATATTCATAACATTGGTATATTAAAATACACAACCTAAAATCAAGGCGAAGCTTCATTTGAGGGAAACACAACATCACTAAGAGGTTAACACTTCACCAGACGATCCATTCTCCAGATGTTGCACAAAATTCAACAAAATATGCGCCAACAAAACCAGAACTACATCAAAAAATGTTTTCATTCAGTTCACAAGAAGCATCAGCCATTAAAGATTAATACCATTCATAAATTAAACCAGAAGAAAACTAAACCCTTGGGAATAGTCAGTATTCAGATTCGCTTCAGGGAAGACGGGGATAAATTCAATTCCTTGGATCAAGGAACTGAATATATCAGCATATAGCCCCCCCCCCCCTTCTTGAAGTATAATCAGTAAATCTTAAAGAACAAAAAAGCACAATACCGTGACTGGAACTATAAACAAATATCCCGCACTTGGGAAGGAGAAGCTTGTGACAACATTACGGTCTGACTTGGGCTATTTACAAGTCACATTAAGACAAGAAGTTTAGGGAGCCAGTATATATAGGAGAGGGAGGAATAAGGATGGAATAAAGAGAGGAAGAAAGAAGGAAGTGGAGAAGTAGTGGTAGAGGTAATGTTGGTAGTGGGAGTAGTAGTAGTAGAAGCAGTTGTAGTAGTAGTAGTAGTAGTAGTAGTAGTAGTAGTGCTAGTAATAGTTGAGTAAGTCTAAGGACAATGGCCTACAAGGGTGGGACAAAAAATACTGGTGGGGGGGGGGAATGAAGGACAACACACCTAGGCAGAAGAAAGGAAGTCAAAGAAGAACAGGGAAGAAGAAGAGGATGAGGAGAGGAGGATAAGAAAATATCAGGTCAAGTCACGAGTGTTCATTAAAATCTGATGTTTTCAAAAATGTTCAGATAGTTGGTAGGAGACGAATCCAAGTTTAATGAATGAATAATCTCTATTATATTAGCTATTTTCTCTTTTTATATACGTGCGTAAAAAATAAGTATACTTTACACCATATTGTCACATATCAGAAGTAACTGCATTGTCCATGGTACCCGTGTCACGACACATTGTGCTCTGTGACCTGACTGTAACTGCATTGTCCATGGTACCCGTGTCACGACACATTGTGCTCTGTGACCTGACTGTAACTGCATTGTCCATGGTACCCGTGTCACGACACATTGTGCTCTGTGACCTGACTGTAACTGCATTGTCCATGGTATCCGTGTCACGACACATTGTGCTCTGTGACCTGACTGGCTAACTTAATTAGACGGCTGTTGGATCAAGAGCAAAGAGTCAGGCAGACTCACTCATGGACACACTCACTGACTCTGATATCCCTGGACTACAAACAACGTAGGAACGGCAATGGCAGGGGATACAATTATCCCATTTATATCAGTTGATAGATGAGAAAATCAAGGTAAGATTATCAAAGTGTTGGGTGTTTCATGGTCAAGGTCACTGATCACTGCCGGGGTGACAGTCATAGTGTCACTTCACGGGGTCACTGATCACTGCCGTTGTGACAGTCATAGAGTCACTTCACGGGGTCACTGATCACTGCCGGTGTGACAGTCATAGTGTCACTTCACGGGGTCACTGATCACTGCCGTTGTGACAGTCATAGAGTCACTTCACGGGGTCACTGATCACTGCCGGTGTGACAGTCATAGTGTCACTTCACGGGGTCACTGATCACTGCCGGTGCGACAGTCATAGTGTCACTTCACGGGGTCACTGATCACTGCCGGTGTGACAGTCATAGTGTCACTTCACGGGGTCACTGATCACTGCCGGTGTGACAGTCATAGAGTCACTTCACGGGGTCACTGATCACTGCCGGTGTGATAGTCATAGTGTCACTTCACGGGGTCACTGACCACTGCCGGTGTGACAGTCATAGAGTCACTTCACGGGGTCACTGATCACTGCCGGTGTGACAGTCATAGTGTCACTTCACGGGGTCACTGATCACTGCCGGTGTGACAGTCATAGTGTCACTTCACGGGGTCACTGATCACTGTCTGTGTGACTGTCATAGTGTCACTTCACGGGGTCACTGATCACTGTCTGTGTGACTGTCATAGTGTCACTTCACGGGGTCACTGATTACTGCCTGTGTGACTGTCATAGTGTCACTTCACGGGGTCACTGATCACTGCCTGTGTGACTGTCATAGTGTCGCTTCACGGGGTCACTGATCACTGCCTGTGTGACTGTCATAGTGTCGCTTCACGGGGCCACTGATCACTGCCGGTGTGGCAGTCATAGTGTCACTTCACGGGGTCACTGATCACTGCCGGTGTCACAGTCATAGTGTCACTTCACGGGGTCACTGATCACTGCCCGTGTCACAGTCATAGTGTCACTTCACGGGGTCACTGATCACTGTCGGTGTCACAGTCATAGTGTCACTTCCTGGGGTCACTGATCACTGCCGGTGTCACAGTCATAGTGTCACTTCACGGGGTCACTGATCACTGCCGGTGTCACAGTCATAGTGTCACTTCACGGGGTCACTGATCACTGCCGGTGTCACAGTCATAGTGTCACTTCACGGGGTCACTGATCACTGCCGGTGTCACAGTCATAGTGTCACTTCACGGGGACACTGATCACTGCCGGTGTGGCAGTCATAGTATCACTCCACGGGGTCACTGATCACTGCCGGTGTGGCAGTCATAGTATTACCCCACAGGGTCACTGATCACTGCTGATGTGGCAGTCATAGTATCACCCCACGGGGTCACTGATCACTGCCGGTGTGGCAGTCATAGTATCACCCCACGGGGTCACTGATCACTTCCGGTGTTACAGTCATAGTATTACTCCAAAGGGTCACTAATCATTGCTGATGTGGCAGTCATAGTATCTCTCCACGGGGTCACTGATCACTGCCGGTGTGACAGTCATAGTATCACCCCACGGGGTCACTGATCACTGCCGGTGTGACAGTCATAGTATTACCCCACAGGGTCACTGATCACTGCCGGTGTGGCAGTCATAGTATTACCCCACAGGGTCACTGATCACTGCTGATGTGGCAGTCATAGTATCACCTCACGGGGTCACTGATCACTGCCGGTGTGACAGTCATAGTATCACCACACGGGGTCACTGATCACTGCTGGTGTGGCAGTCATAGTATCACCCCACGGGGTCACTGATCACTGCCGGTGTGACAGTCATAGTATCACCCCACGGGGTCACTGATCACTGCTGGTGTGGCAGTCATAGTATCACCTCACGGGGTCACTGATCACTGCCTGTGTCACAGTCATAGTGTCACTCCACGGGGTCACTGATCACTGCCGGTGTCACAATCATAGTGTCACTCCACGGGGTCACTGATCACTGCCGGTGTCACAGTCATAATGTCACTTCACGGGGTCACTGATCACTGTCGGTGTCACAGTCATAGTGTCACTTCACGGGGTCACTGACCACTGTCGGTGTCACAGTCATAGTGTCACTTCCCGGGGTCACTGATCACTGTCGGTGTCACAGTCATAGTGTCACTTCCCGGGGTCACTGATCACTGCCGGTGTCACAGTCATAGTGTCACTTCACGGGTTCATTGATCACTGTCGGTGTCACAGTCATAATGTCACTTCCCGGGGTCACTGACCACTGTCGGTGTCACAGTCATAGTGTCACTTCCCGGGGACACTGATCACTGCCGGTGTCACAGTCATAGTGTCACTTCCCGGGGTCACTGATCACTGCCGGTGTCACAGTCATAGTGTCACTTCACGGATTCATTGATCACTGTCGGTGTCACAGTCATAATGTCACTTCCCGGGGTCACTGATCACTGTCGGTGTCACAGTCATAGTGTCACTTCTCGGGGTCACTGATCACTGCCGGTGTCACAGTCATAGTGTCACTTCACGGGGTCACTGATCACTGCCGGTGTCACAGTCATAGTGTCACTTCCCAGGGTCACTGATCACTGCCTGTGTCACAGTCATAGTGTCACTCCACGGGGTCACTGATCACTGCCTGTGTCACAGTCATAGTGTCACTCCACGGGGTCACTGATCACTGTCGGTGTCACAGTCATAGTATCACTTCCCGGGGTCACTGACCACTGTCGGTGTCACAGTCATAGTGTCACTTCCCGGGGTCACTGATCACTGTCGGTGTCACAGTCATATTAGGCTTCACTATTCATTAACATGATTTAGGTTAAACAAATTTATTACCCGAAGTGTCGTTGATAATATAATTGTATCCTATAACTGTTATAGATCCATTGTTTACCAGGTCACTGACCAACTAGTGTGGTTGTGGCAGATCCCTCTTATCCCAGACAACACACATATACAGATTTCAATGTGGATATTACCAGGGTGTGATGAACGGTTATCTATCGACAATATGTAATTACGCGTAATAAATGTGTATAATAATTCCTATAAACATTGTGTCCATGGAATATTGGTGAATGATAATATTATAATAAACATTTAATTTTGAATGGTTTATATAGCCGTGAGTATATTCTTTAATATAGCCGTGAGTATATTGTTTAATATAGCCGTGAGTATATTGTTTAATATAGCCGTTAGTATATTGTTTAATATAGCCGTTAGTATATTGTTTAATATAGCCGTGAGTATATTGTTTAATATGGCCGTGAGTATATTGTTTAATATAGCCGTGAGTATATTGTTTAATATAGCCGTGAGTATATTGTTTAATATAGCCGTGAGTATATTGTTTAATATAGCCGTGAGTATATTGTTTAATATAGCCGTTAGTATATTGTTTAATATAGCCGTTAGTATATTGTTTAATATAGCCGTGAGTATATTGTTTAATATGGCCGTGAGTATATTGTTTAATATGGCCGTGAGTTTATTGTTTAATATAGCCGTGAGTATATTGTTTAATATGGCCGTGTGTATATTGTTTAATATAGCCGTGAGTATATTGTTTAATATAGCCGTGAGTATATTGTTTAATATAGCCGTGAGTATATTGTTTAATATAGCCGTGATTATATTGTTTAATATAGCCGTGAGTATATTGTTTAATATAGCCGTGAGTATATTGTTTAATATAGCCGTGAGTATATTGTTTAATATAGCCGTGAGTATATTGTTTAATATAGCCGTTAGTATATTGTTTAATATAGCCGTGAGTATATTGTTTAATATAGCAGTGAGTATATTGTTTAATATAGCCGTTAGTATATTGTTTAATATAGCCGTGAGTATATTGTTTAATATAGCCGTGAGTATATTGTTTAATATAGCCGTGAGTATATTGTTTAATATAGCCGTGAGTATATTGTTTAATATAGCCGTGAGTATATTGTTTAATATAGCCGTGAGTATATTGTTTAATATAGCCGTTAGTATATTGTTTAATATAGCCGTGAGTATATTGTTTAATATAGCCGTTAGTATATTGTTTAATATAGCCGTTAGTATATTGTTTAATATAGCCGTGAGTATATTGTTTAATATAGCCGTGAGTATATTGTTTAATATAGCCGTTAGTATATTGTTTAATATAGCCGTTAGTATATTGTTTAATATAGCCGTTAGTATATTGTTTAATATAGCCGTGAGTATATTGTTTAATATAGCCGTGAGTATATTGTTTAATATAGCCGTGAGTATATTGTTTAATATAGCCGTGAGTATATTGTTTAATATAGCCGTGAGTATATTGTTTAATATAGCAGTGAGTATATTGTTTAATATTGCCGTTAGTATATTGTTTAATATAGCCGTTAGTATATTGTTTAATATAGCCGTTAGTATATTGTTTAATATAGCCGTGAGTATATTGTTTAATATAGCCGTGAGTATATTGTTTAATATAGCCGTGAGTATATTGTTTAATATAGCCGTTAGTATATTGTTTAATATAGCCGTTAGTATATTGTTTAATATAGCCGTTAGTATATTGTTTAATATAGCCGTGAGTATATTGTTTAATATAGCCGTTAGTATATTGTTTAATATGGTCGTAAGTATATTGTTTAATATAGCCGTGAGTATATTCTTTAATATAGCTTTGAGTATATTGCATGGACTTAGCGCAGCCATCTAACAGCCACAGTTTCAGGTTATAAATTATAACAAATATTCATTTAATGATGGAACAATCTTGCCATTTAATATTTTCCAGTTTTAATCTATTCTTTTATTGATTTGCATATATTATAACCTTAAATTTAGAGTGATGACGATCTATATAAAAGTGAGGAGAGTGCAGCTGGTCAGTTGCACCACAAACCTTCATCAAGCAATACTGTAATGGTTGCAAATGTGAAGTCGGTAGAATAAGGCGTTCTGAAGTTATACTCGGAAGTTATAGAGGAAGTTGCACCAAGAGAAAATTATAGCATCAGATCTGAATGCTCTGGTGTTAAGAGTTGCAGTATTTAAAGCTTCACTCCGCTGTTGAGGGGCTCTTGATCTAGGGTACTGGATCTGTGTATCAGTTCCCTTAATTGAGCCTGAATACCTTCCAATACCCCGCTCCCCACAGGAGCTGTATGAACCCTATGGGTTTAGCACTCCCCCATGACCACAATTATAAAGCTTAACTAAATTCATGAAAATTAATTATTCAGTAATAAAAAGTGTTTAATATTTCTCAGTTTTCTTTGTTGTAGATTGTTCTTGTGGAAAATATTGTATATATTTTCCAGAAATACAGTAGTTATATGTAAATAGATGGCCATACTGTATTTAATAATATTTATGTCACAGAAAACGGAAAGTCTGCGTCTGCGCAGGAGAGTCGCCATTGTTAATTTGAATTGGATACAACGTTAGTGTAATGGGAAGGAATTTTCGTGATCTAGAGGTTAAAATTGGGCTGACACCTCTCAAATAGGAGGTGAAATTGTCGGATGTGCATTCCTGCATAACTTGAGATATCAGGCGACAGGACAGGACAACTCCAGGAACCTCAGATAAGCTGTCTAATTTATGTTTAATTTCTGGCCAGTAAAATTTTCATGAATGTAGGCAAAAGGGGGGGTCCTGTACATGACACATTAATCTCCAGTCAAATTGGTGAGTGTTATGATTAAGTTATATTCTCCTTCTGTTATATAAATGTGTATTTATATATAATAATTTATTAATTTAATATACAGTCCACAAATTTATATATTTACCAGCATTCCTGGTGATGTATATTTCATTTATAATTAATAGGTCCAGAGCAACTTGTGGATATGACAGTGGTAGGTATCGAAGGGGGACATTTTTTGCGACCTAGGTGTCCCAAATTCCTACTTGTCTAACTGATAAATAATTATCTTTGTTCATTTACTGTTAGGTATATAATGATACATTCAGCTAAATACAATTTTCCACAGTTCTATTAAAATTTTCTACAATCCTTTTAGAAAAAAATAATTTTGTCAGTTTTGAGAAAATCTTTTATGATAAACATGACAAAGATGAGCGAGAAATTTCAACTATGTCACAAAAAAAATCCATTTATTATAATAATCTTCATACCATAAGAATGTTTGACTGCACACCTGGGCAGCTCCTCCATGTTGGAGCTGCACAAGTCCTACGCTGAGTCTGCTACCAATAATTCTGATAACTTCATCGCTTACCTGCTTAGGATCTTCAGTGGTAACCGTTCATCGATCAGCGTCTCTTCGATTGGAAATTAAGCTTATTAATTACATAGTTCTACATACAAACTTAATGCAATTCTGCATCTTTCTCAGGCTTTCTCGCGACTCGAAAACATATAATCTATAATGTCGCTAAGGCGATGAGTGAGACCCCCGAAGGATTGCAGAAATGTTTAACAATAAGATATAACTGAACCTGGGCTCAAAATCCCTACAACTTATCATAAAGTGGCCTCTGCTTGCCTTCAGCTCATCGTTTCCAACATAATTTATTCTTTTTCCCATAAAACAGTTTCTAATGTAAACGTGTTTGAGAGAGAAAATGTAAGATAAACAACTGACATTTATAGGATAGAACAGTGGAGTGAGGCTGCCTTGCGAAGTCAGCGGGTGAGAGACTGCCTTAACCAACATGGGGACGTATGACTGCCTTGATCAGTCACAGGGTATGAGACTGCTCTGACGAGTCAGAGAAAGAGAGGCTGCATTGAGCAATCACTGAGAGGCTGTCTTGAGCAAACAGTAGACGTGAGACTGCCTTGACAAACTAAATGGGTCTGAAGCAACCTTGACAAACCAGTCGGTGTGAATCTGACTTGAAAAACCAGTGGGTGTAAGGCTGCCTTGAACAACCAGTGGGTGTGAGGCTACCTTGACCAACCAGAGGTTGTGACACTTTACTAGCAAGTCACTGAGTGAGAGGCTGACTTGACTAGTCAATGAGTGAGGCTGTTTTGTCCAGTCATTGAAGTGTGAGGATTATTTACACTAGTTTCGGAATGTGATGCTGCCTTGACAAACCAGTGAATGTGGGGCTGCCTTTACCAGTTACTTAGTGTGATGCTGTCGTAACCAGTCTATGGGTGTGAGGTTTCCTTGTCCAATCAGTTGGTGTGAGGATGCCTAACCAACCACTGAGCGCGAGGCTGCCTTGTCCAACCAGCGGGTGTTAAGAACATAAGAACGAAGGAACACTGCAGAAGGCCTACTGGCCCATGCGAGGCAGGTCCAAGTCTCCTACCGGCTTAAGCCAATGCACCCAACCTAGTCAGGTCAGGTCACATTGACTTAAGGGAGGAACACGGCAACCGTCCTGGTAGCACAAGCTATCAGGTCCAACTTACACCCACCCACATCCACTCATGTATTTATCCAACCTATTTTTAAAGCTACACAACGTTCTGGCCTCTATCACTGTACTCGGGAGTTTGTTCCACTCATCCACAACTCTATTACCAAACCAGTACTTTCCTATATCCTTCCTGAATCTGAATTTTTCCAACTTAAAACCATTGCTGCGAGTCCTGTCTAGGCTAGATATTTTCAGCACACTATTTACATCCCCTTTATTTATTCCTGTCTTCCATTTATACACCTCAATCATATCCCCCCTAATTCTACGTCTTTCTAGAGAGTGCAGTTTCAGGGCCCTTAGTCTATCCTCATAGGGAAGATTTCTGATACATGGGATCAACTTTGTCATCCTCCTTTGTACATTTTCCAGAGAATTTATATCCATTCTGTAATACGGTGACCAAAACTGTGCAGCATAATCTAAATGAGGCCTAACCAAGGATGTATAGAGTTGAAGAACAACCTGAGGACTCCTATTATTTATGCTTCTTGATATGAAGCCAAGGATTCTATTAGCTTTATTGCGAACACTTATGCACTGTTGTCTTGGTTTCAGATTACTGCTAACCAGAACTCCTAAATCTTTTTCGCAATCCGTAATATTAAGATCTACATTATTTAGTTTATTTGTGGCATGGTTATTGTCCTGTCCAACATTTAGAACTTTGCATTTGTCTATATTAAACTGCGTCTGCCTCTTCTCCGACCACTGCATCAGTCTATTCAAATCTTCCTGGAGTGCTCCAATGTCTTCATCAGAATGAATTCGACGGCCTATTTTGGTGTCATCGGCAAACTTGCCGATGTCGCTCTTTATGCCCTCATCTATGTCGTTTATGTAGATTGTGAACAGCAGGGGGCCCAACACTGACCCCTGTGGAACACCGCTCGTGACGCTTCCCCACTCTGATTTCTCCCCATTTATGCAAACTCTCTGCTGCCTATTTGTCAACCATGCCTCTATCCAGGAAAAAATTTCTCCTCCTATTCCATGTGCTTTAATTTTCTTCAATAGTCTCTGATGTGGGACCCTGTCAAAAGCCTTACTGAAGTCCATATACACAATATCATATTCATTACCATGATCTACCTCCTCAAATACCTTAGTGAAAAAAGTTAATAAATTCGTAAGGCAGGAACGCCCCTTTGTAAAACCATGCTGAGATTCGTTGATCAATTTATGCTTTTCAAGGTGGCTACGAACTGCCTCGGCAATTATTGATTCCATAAATTTTCCCACTATGGAGGTTAGGCTTATTGGTCTATAGTTCGAAGCTAAGGACCTGTCACCTGTTTTGAAAATAGGTATCACATTTGCCATTTTCCACTTATCTGGCACCATGCCAGTTTGTAGTGATATGTTGAAAAGATTAGCCAAAGGTGTGCTAAGCTCCACTTTACATTCCTTTAGAACCCTTGCATACAGTTCATCAGGGCCTGGGGATTTGTTAGGTTTTAATTTATCTATTTGCCTAAGGACCATGTCACTTGTGACCCTAATCGTGCACAGTTTATTATCGTCCTGTTGTACATAATTTATCATTACTGGAATATCGCTGGTATCCTCCTGTGTAAAAACTGAGAGGAAGTATGTGTTAAAAATTCTACACATTTCCTTATCACTGTCAGTGAGCTGACCCGAGGAACTTTTGAGTGGGCCTATCTTGTCCCTGATCTTACTTCTGTATACCTGAAAGAATCCTTTTGGGTTAGTCTTCGATTCTCTTGCAACTTGAACCTCATAATCTCTTTTTGCTTTTCTAATTCCCCTTTTTATTTCTCTCTTTAACTGAATATATCGATTTCTTAATTGCCCCTCTCCTCTTTTGATTTGCCTATATATGCCTCTCTTTTGACCAATCAGATATTTTAATCTATTGTTCATCCATTTAGGATCATTTTTGTTTGATCTGATTTCCCTATTTGGAACATAATTTGACTGAGCAGCTAGAACTATGCCCTGGAAAGCATCATATCGGCAACCATCACCACCTACCTGACCCTTAGCCAGGTCATTCCAGTTCAGCCCACCTAAGTAATTTTTCAGTCCTATGAAATCAGCCAAGCGAAAGTCAGGGACGGAGACTTGATTGCCATTATTAGGGAAATTCCATGATATATTAGAACTGAGTGATTTGTGATCACTTTCCCCAAGCTCATCATTAACCTCAAGATTATTAATTAGTGTTTCCCTACTGGCAAGAACCAAGTCAAGGAGGTTATTTCCCCTAGTTGGCTCTGTCACAAACTGTTTTAAAAAACAATCCTGGATTGTATCAAGAAAGTCACCTGACTCTAAATTTCCTGTCAAATTGCTCCAGTCAATCTGTCTATAGTTGAAATCTCCCATTAGCACAACATTTTCGTATGTAGATGCCTTACGAATTTCGTCCCATAGAAGTTTACTGCACTCCCTATCAAGATTTGGGGCCCTGTAAATCACACCCAAAATTAGTTTTTCTCGGCCCTCGAGAAGCTGTAACCAAACAGATTCAGTGGCTGACGCTTCTAATATAATATCTTGTCTAACACAACAATTTAAATTGTCTCTGACATACATCGCTACTCCACCACCTTTCCTGTTGACCCTGTCAGTGTGGAATAATTTATAGCCTTGTATGTGACATTCAGAGGGTATCTCTCTATCTTTCAGATTGAGCCAGGTCTCTGTTATAGCAATAATATCTATGTTTCCTGCACTTGCAATTAATCTTAGCTCATCTATCTTATTTCTTACACTCCTGCTATTAGTATAGTAAACCTTAAGGGAGCAAGTCCCTTTGCTGCCCTCTGCTGTCCCCCTTTGTTTGCTGACCTGATCTATTGTCTTTATTTATAACTTCATGCTGAATGCCTTTTATACATTTACTGTTTCCAACCCTAGTGTTGCAACCTGCTTGTTTCCCACACACACCCATACCTCTATCTTCCATCAGTTTAAAATCATAGGCATTTCACCAATGGCCTTCTCAATCGAGTCTGCAAGTGCTACCACCCCTGCCCCAGAGAGATGTACCCCATCCCTTGCATACATATCATGTTTGCCATAAAAGTTGTTCCAGCTGTCAATGAATGGGATTGCAAGTTCCTTGCAGTATCTGTCTAGCCAGCAATTTACACCAATTGCCCTAGACAACCATTCATTTCCTACTCCCCTTCTAGGCAAGATGCTACATATGATTGGGATCCCTCCCTTAGACTTAATGAAATCTATAGCTGACCTGTACTTATCTAGCAGCTCTTCTCTCCTACCCTTCCCAATATCATTTCCACCAGCACTGAGACAGATAATGGGCTTGTTCCCATTACCTGACATGATATTATCCAGCCTGTTGACAATGTCCCCAACACCAGCTCCAGGGAAGCACACTCTATCTCTCATCTTCTTATTCCTATTACAAAAAGCACGGTCAATATATCTTACCTGAGAGTCACCAACCACAAGAATGCGCTTACCTCCATTAGCAGGGGCAGTAGTACCCTTACCTTCACTGGCCACTGAAGTACATTCATCCTGAAGAACAGAGAAGCGATTTCCTACCTTCAGATCTTCACTCTTAACTTTCCTTACTCTGATGCGCCTCCCATTACTGTGAACCACTCGCCACTTGTAGCAGGTGCTGGGCTGCACCTCACTGCTGGTAGCCGTTGCTACCTCCCCAACTACAGCCTCCTCACAGCGAGAGACAGACTGCACCTCACTGCTAGAAGCCTCATTTCCCACAACTCCAGCCACCTCACACTCTCTCCCAGACCCATTGAGGTGGACCTTCAGCCTCCTAATCTCCTCCTGGAGAAGCAAGACCTCCTCCTTCAACTCTCCAACCTCAATTTTTAAAACACTGCAGAAGCAAGCCATGCTTTGTAAAGTAAAAGGACACAAGTGCAACTAATGTGACATTTATTGTGGCAACGTTTCGCTCTCCAGGAGCTTTATCAAGCCATTACAAACAATACATGGACACAGAGGGTATATAAAGGCTCAGAGTGAGGTGAATACTAGTGAGGTACCATTCCGATGTTCACTAGTGGTAGTAGTAGTAGTAGTAGTGGTAGTGACAAAAGCAATTAATTCGTACATGAGTAAAAGGATATAAAAGCTATTACTTGGGTAACATAAAAATAGGTTGGACAAATATAAACTGGAATGAGGCAGGTTGTTTCAGTGTTCACTCTCTGTGCTTTGTGTAGTATAACAGGAGAGACTATGTGATGGCAGGGTTTACTGTTTTCAGGAGGATTCTTGCTAAGACTTCGGAGATGGTGAAGCTGCCGTTGTTTTGTTTAATTGTATTCGAAACAGCGATCAGTGCTGATTCAAGGCATTTGCGTGTGCGGAAATTAGTTTCTTTTATCACTAATTGGGCGTCTCTGAATTTCATAAGATGATTGGTGGAATTTCGGTGTTGTACACAGGCGTTGTTTAAGTTGTCGTTCCTACATGCGTATATGTGTTCATTGAGGCGGGTGTCGAGGTTTCTTGCTGTTTCACCTACGTAGATCTTGTCACAGCCTCCACAGGGTATAGTGTAAACTCCTGCATTGACTGGTTCGTGGTGCTTGGGTTTTGTCCTGGTTAGATCCTTTATTGAAGTGGTAGAAGCGATGGCGACTCTGGTGTTAGCTTGTGAAAGTACTTTTGAGACGTTTAGTGCAACCTGGCTGTTGGGAAGAATTATAACTTTGTTGGGAGCGGTGTTGATGCGTGGAGAATTGATGATCTGAAGAGCTCTTTTCTTGCAGTCTTTGATGAAAAAAGAAGGAAATTGTAACTCAGTGAATGTTTGGTGAATGTAAGTACATTCCTCGTCAAGAAACTCAGGACTACAAATTCGGTATGCTCTTAGGAAAAACCCGATGATGATGCCTCTTTTGGTCTTGGTATCTTGACTGGAATAGAAGTGTGTGAGATCATTTTTATTGGTGGGTTTCCGATAAACTTGAAATCTTAGGTTGTTGTCTACTTTGTGAATGAGGACGTCGAGGAAAGGTAGCTTGTCATTGGACTCTTCTTCTAGTGTAAACTGAATCGCTGGTTCAACTGCGTTGAGCCTTGCCTGAAGATCCCGTACATCAAAACGTTTTGGAGTTATTACGAGGACATCGTCCACGTAACGTAACCAAGTGACGCTTGAAGGGATGATGTTGGCGAAGTGTTCGGACTCTAGGTGTTCCATGTATAAGTTGGCTAGGACGGCACTTATTGGGGACCCCATTCCCATGCCGTAGGTTTGTTTGTAGAGCTTGTTATTGAAGGAAAAACAGTTGAAGTTAACACAGAGTTCAATCAAGTCAACAAAATCTCCGGGAGGTAAAGGAAGATTAAGGTCCTGGTTGACTTTACGTCGTAGAACCTCGATGGCTTTTTTGGTAGGTACTTTTGTGAAGAGGGAAGTCACATCCAAACTGCTTAGTTTCTTGTTACGGATGGAGAGGTTACGGATGCGGTTGAGAAGGTCGCCTGAGTGTTTAAGATGAGCGGGGCTGATGGTACCCAGAAGGCAGGAAAGATGTTTGGCAAGAACTCCGGCTAGTTTGTGTGGAGCACTGCCTATTCCTGACGTGATTGGTCTGAGAGGAATATTGTGTTTATGGGTCTTGGGTAAACCATACATGTGTGCTGGTTTAGGGTTGCTTGGTAACAAGTACAGAAGTTTCTTCCCTTCTCTAGTGCGTTTGAGTATTTGTCTGCTTTTGTATAGAAAGTCTTTGGTGAGCGTCTCCCACTGTTGAGTGCTGATAGGTTCGTATGTAGATTGATCATTCAAAAGGTCCATCATTTTAGTGTTGTAGTCACTGGTGTTGAGTATGACGACTCCACCTCCTTTGTCGGCGGTGGTGACGATAATGTTGGGGTCGTTGGCGAGGTCCTTAAGGGCAGTGATGTATCTTCTAGGAAGATTAGAAGAAGAAGGTTCACATAAAGCTGCAGTGAGAAGGCCCTGTATATAACCCTTCTGGAAGTTGCTGTCACTGTGTCTATGGTTCCTGGTAACAAGATTGAGTTGATAGTTAGGTTTGCGTATGTTGGTGGTAAATTTGAGTCCCAGACTCAGTGCTTGTTTCTCGTAGTCGGTTAAGGTGCGTGACGATAAGTTGTTTATCAGGGATTCGCGTCCCATTTCCTTCCACCGACTGTTAGTGCAGAGGTACTGAAGTTTGCGATTGAGTTTGATCTTCTGTTGGAGGTTAGCTGTGGTGACTGTGCTGAGAATATGCTCAGCAGTGTGTTGGTCAATCTGAAGATTGCTTTTGTCACTACCACTACTACTACTACTACTACCACTAGTGAACATCGGAATGGTACCTCACTAGTATTCACCTCACTCTGAGCCTTTATATACCCTCTGTGTCCATGTATTGTTTGTAATGGCTTGATAAAGCTCCTGGAGAGCGAAACGTTGCCACAATAAATGTCACATTAGTTGCACTTGTGTCCTTTTACTTTACATATTGTCGGTAATTCTACCAACTTTATTACAAGCCATGCTTTGTAACCGTCCACGCTAATCCCCAAAGCAGCTCAGGGTCTGTGACCTCAAGTGACGACTGACCACTGTTAGGACGCTTTAACCAGTCAGTGAGTGTCAGGCTGCCATAGCTAGTAACTGGTCATCAGGCTGCCTTAAGCAGTCACTGAGTTTGAGGATGCTTTGACCAGTCAGTGAGTGTGATGTTGCCTTGACCATTCACTGTGTGTGATGTTCCCTTTATCAGTCACTGTGTGTGATGTCGCTTTGACCAGTCACTGGGTGTGATGTTGCCTTGACCAGTCACTGGTTGTATGGTTTTCATGACCACACAGTAGGTGTAAAACTACCATGATTATTCACAGGGTGTGAGGCTGTCATGATCATTCACTAGATGTTAAACTGCCTTGACAAGTCAGTTTATGTGAAGCTGTCTTAATGACCAATGGGTATGTGGCTGCACTGATCAGTCATTGCTGGCAAGGCTGCCTTGACCAGCCAGTGTGCACGAAGCAGCCTGCAGGATCCATTCGGTGTGAAGCTTTCTTGTACAGTCAATGGTTGCGTGTCATGTGGACAAATGAAAACAAAGGCCAGTGCAAGTTCTAACTGGCAGACCCCTCACTTATTTTTGTTAATTATTATTATTATTATTATTATTATTATTATTATTATTATTATTATTAGTGAAATTTATATTATTATGAAATGTTAAAATGTCTAATAATTTTTTGGTGCAGAGAGAATTAAGAGTCTGTTCTCTCATTTGTATTTATATTTTATTTCGTCATTATACAACGGAAATATGGTGACGTGGGTGTGATGTTACGTGACAGGTCCTGTGATGTCCGACACTGTTTATGATACCATGTGATAAGTCATGTGGTGTTGTGCACTGTTTATGATGTTATGTGATAGATGAATGTAACTCAGGTATGTAGTGGCACTGAAAGTTTTCAAGGGCTGTGGTGGAGTTACTGACCTCGCTCTCTGCTGGGGCCGCTGGTTCATCGATCATTCCGCCTTCAACGTCCCAACTGATTCTGTTCTACCATAATGTTTCAGATATCTAACAGCAGAGGTTATATTGACAACGGAATGAGTTGTTGGCGTTCGAGCACCCTTTTTCTCCTTTGTTCTGTGGTCCTTCCCGTATGTAAGATTGAGCGTTGCTCTTTAATTAAGCTTTCTTTGGCACATCTAGCTACTTGGAACTTTAATGTAGGTAATTAAACTTGGCTGTTGTGCTCCTTGGCTCCTCACCTGTCTGCAACTTGGGTGACACATTTCTTGTGTTGTCACACAGATCTGTCGGAGAGACAGATCGAGTAATTTTCGTGTGCTGCAGAACAGCCTGTGGTTTGTGGGAATGAATATTCATGCAGTAATTTGTGTTGGAATTTATGGAGTGAATTACAAGCGCAGCCGTAGTGGTTGCAGAGTTTTTATACAGTCTTGCTTTTTGACTGATATTCATGTTAAACCTACAGTCATAATATTTTATCTGTGTGAGACTACCATCATTAGTCAATTAGTTTGAAACTGCCTTTACCAGTCAGTGGGTGAGAGGCTACATACACCAGTCAGTAGGTGTGAGACTGCCTTCACCAATCAGTGGCTGTGTGGTTACCTTCACCAGTCAGTGGCTGTGTGGTTACCTTCACCAGTCAGTGGGTGTGAGGCTACCTTCACCAGTCAATGGCTGTGTGGCTACTTTTACCAGTCAGCGGTTGTGTGGTTACCCTCACCAACCAGTGGACAAGGGATGAATTAGGCTTACTTCTACAAATAAGCCTAATTCATCCCTTGTCCAGGGATCACCCACCTTGCATACCCAGTTTGTCAACTCCCCTCAACCCGATTAGTCAATACCTGACCCTAACGATGCCCCAGTGATTGGTGCTTACTCTTCCGCTATTGCAGCTGATCCTGTTGAACAGGAACTTTTCCAGGGTAATTCACCTGGCCTACCAAATTTTCCCTTGGAGCCTCCACAGTCTTCCATTAACTCTCACGAGCCTCTACTTCCAGAAACTGGGAATATCACACCTCAGTTTTCTGATGATGACTCTAATGACTCTAATGATTCTGTTAATATTACCAACTCTAGTGAGGATGGTGACACTTTTAGTACACAAGCAACTACTCAGAACTTCCCTCCTCCCCTTGACGAGTCCAGCAGGGATAGTGTGTATACCAAACATGACATTACTTGCAGGCGTTCAGACCGCAGTACACGTGCGAAGTGCAAGAAATAATGGGGATTACAATGTTCCAACTTAATGTTCAACATTTCTTTAATAACCGTTACCTCCTTGAAGTTGAACTACATAATTACAATCCTCTTGAATGAGACAGCTGCGAGAGTTGATCAACATATTAAATTACGTGGCTACTCTACTGTGGAGTAGTGATAGGAACTGGATATTTTCCCCCGAGACAACAATATATAGTCAATTCCTATACATAGGATATTAAGCAGAAATATTCCAACAATTCTAGCGGGAGATTTTAATGCTCATCACCCTGCCCTCTTTAACTGTGGAGTTGGTATTCCACTGGGTGACTTGAAAGGAAAACAACTATTTAATATCATGACAGCCAGAAACTTGTCATTTCAAGGCCCATTCTTTAAATCGTATATTGGTCCTCATCCAGGGACACCAGATATAGTCCTGACAGAGACTGTGACCTCTTTCATTGTCGTATCTCTCCTGGTGGAAATGTAGGATCTGACCATATCCCTGTTATAATAAAACTACAAACTTCTCCATTTAGAATACCTGTATCTGCTAAATCCAATCTCAACACCCTAGGATTTGACCCCTTCAGGGCATTTCTGGGTGAAGATGAAATTGTGTCGTTGGAAAATTTACCTTCCACTGCAATTGACGAAGCGATCAGGTCCCTTCACAATCGAATAATTGATGCTACTAATGCAAATTGCCAATTAGCTTCCATAAAGACCTACCAACAATATAAACCTACTAGGGAAATTAGAGATGCTTTGAGAAATTATCAAAGAGAATGTCGAAGGCATCTTCAAACGCGACAACCACCAGTAGCTACATTGCACAGATTGAGACAAGAATTAATTAACATGATAAGTCATCACAAACGTGACTTATGGAAACTGCTAGTTCTCCAAGCTAATCAGTATAAACGTGAGCCAGCAAAATTTTGGAGTAAGATCCGACAACTTTTAGGGCCAAAGCACAAGGCTCCTAACTACCTAATTCATACCTTCACTGATGAGGATGATGATGTTGAGATTAAACTTGATGATCCACAGGACAAGGCTAATTTAATGGGTGATGTATGGGAGAAAATTCTCTCCCACAATAACAGTCGTCGATTTAACAATAATCACTATCAGTTGGTAAATGAATGGAGAGATGAGAACTTAGATGATCTACAACCACTACCTTCCATCGATACATCAACTCTTGAAGATGCCCACCCGCTTACTAGACCTATTACATTACTCGAGATGAGTCAGGTTATTGGAAGAATGCGAAACAAAGCCCCTGGTCTCTCTGGAATAACAATGAAACAAATAAAGTTCCTACCCAGAAATTGTAAACAGTCTTTGGTTAATATCTTTAATGTCATCTTGGCCTCAGGACATTTTCCAGTTGTTTTTAAGACTGCTAGGATGATCTTTCTTGCTAAACCCAATAAAGACATCCATCAACCAGGGAACTATATCCTTACTTGAAGTCACTGGGAAAGTTCTTGAGAAGATCATTTCCAACAGACTGAACTACTATATGGAGTTTAATCACCTTTTTACTGAAAAACAGTTTGGCTTTAGGACACATAGAGGTACCCATCATGGAATAAATATTTTCGATACTGTAGCGAGTCTGAAACATCAGGTCAATCTTGCTGTAATTGCCACCAGAGATGTTCATAAAGCTTTTGATAGCTTATGGCATGATGGTCTTATATACAAACTTATTGACCTACCTAACCATAACTGGACCTGTCTCAGATTAATATATAACTTCTTAACTCAAAGAAAAATCATTCCCACCTTTAACGGCAAGTCAACAGAGCCTTTTATACCAACAGCTGGTGTCCCACAAGGTTCTTGTCTTAGTCCAATTCTATTCAACATTTATGTGAATGATTTTCCTCAACCAGAGTTTAATGATACAATTATAACGCAGTTTGCAGATGATGTTATCCATGTCGTCTCATCAACTCCGGTAACAGGAAAATACAAGTATGAGAGAGTCATAGAAAAAATGAATATTGAATTTCGTCGAACATCTAATTGGGAAAAGAAATGGAGAATTACGACAAACCCTGACAAAGTCCTGGTTAGCACAATAGGATGTGTTGCATCAACCATCGAAGATAAAGGGGGGGTATCTCCATAAGAGGTACATCTGTAGCCATTAGAAACCCTAACAAGATCTTGGGATATGAAATAGACAGGCTGCTCCACTTAACATCTCATGTAAATAAAAAGATCAACACAGCCAAAGCCGGTCTTAACAGTCTCTTTAGATTTAATCAAGCTCCTCCACATGTCAAAAAACATCTGTATAAAATGATAATAAGACCAATACTCTAATACCCATGTGTCCCAATGACATTAACAACAAAGACCAACATGCTACGGTTGCAACGGGTCCAGAATAGAGCTCTCCGCTTTATTACGGGCACCAGGAGGAGAGACAGAGTTAAACTGGCAGATTTACACGTACAACAGGATATTACTGCCTTAAATGTACGCCTTGACACCCTGAAGAAGAAACAACTCTATGCAATGCAAGAACTCTACATGCCAGACAGAGAATATCCTTTCCAAGTTGAAAATACCACTGACTATATCATTAATACTCCTCACAGGTCCCAAAGAATGACTATCCCGCAGAGGCTGCGTCGTTTCATCCATAAAGACGATTACCATCGACCAATGATCTTGAGCAACCTCCCTGCAGATGAAGATGATTGGCTAACACCAGAACCCTTCTATGTCTATTGAGAATATTATCGCCCCTAATTATGGAGATATCATGTATAACATTTCTACTTCCACATCTACTGATATAAATTAATGTGATATAAAGTAATTCTCATGAGTTGTCCAGATAATTATCGCCTTGTCTTGTTCAAATATTCGTTATGCAATCGCAAAAAAAAAAAAAAAAAAAAAAAAAAACAGCATTTGCAACTTGTATATTTACTACTAATTCAGTGTTATGTACCTATATATCTGTTATATCTATGTGACTCTGATGGGTTAGTATTATACCTCCTCAAGAAT
Organism: Cherax quadricarinatus; assembly: GCF_038502225.1. Lineage (NCBI taxonomy): Eukaryota > Metazoa > Arthropoda > Malacostraca > Decapoda > Parastacidae > Cherax > Cherax quadricarinatus. The sequence goes on from NC_091300.1 coordinate 51,633,747, forward strand.
TTTCTATTATTACACATACATTTTTTACATTGCACCAAAGTGGATGGCCCACTTACCTTTTATATCCTACCTCACTCCCCCTCCCACCTTTTCCAATATTTCTATCCTTACCCATCCTTCTTCCTTACCCACCTTACCAAAGACTCTGGTCAAAAGAAGAAGGAGGTTACCTTCACCAGTCAGTGGCTGTGTGGTTACCTTCACCAGTCAGTGGCTGTGTGGTTACCTTCACCAGTCAGTAGGTGTGAGGTTACCTTCACCAGTCAGTGGCTGTGTGGCTACCTTCACCAGTAAGTGGCTGTGTGGTTACCTTCACCAGTCAGTGGTTGTGTGGTTACCTTCACCAGTCAGTGGTTGTGTGGTTACCTTCACCAGTAAGTGGCTATGTGGTTGCCTTCACCAATCAGTGGGTGTGAGGTACCTTTACCAGACAGTGAGTGTGAAACTACCTTCACCGGTCAGTGGGTTTGTGGTTACCTTCACTAGTCAGTGGATGTGAGACTACCTTCACCAGTCAATGGGTGAGAGGCTACCTTCAACAGTCAGTGGGTGTGAGGATGCCTTTACCAGTCAGTGGGTGTGAGGATGCCTTTACCAGTCAGTGGGTGTGAGGTTACCTTCACCAGTCAGTGGCTGTGTGGTTACCTTCACCAGTCAGTGGCTGTGTGGTTATCTTCACCAATCAGTGGGTGTGAGGTACCTTTACCAGTCAGTGAGTGAGACTACCTTCACCAGTCAGTGGGTGTGTGGCTACCTTCACTAGTCAGTGGATGTGAGACTACCTTCACCAGTCAGTGGGTGAGAGGCTACCTTCAACAGTCAGTGGGTGTGAGGCTGCCTTTACCAGTCAGTGGGTGTGAGACTACCTTCACCAGTCAGTGGGTGGGAGGCTACCTTCAACAGTCAGTGGGTGTGAGACTACCTTCACCAGTCAGTGGGTGAGAGGCTACCTTCAAGAGTCAGTGGGTGTAAGACTACCTTCACCAGTCAGTGGGTGGAAGGCTACCTTCAACAGTCAGTGGGTGTGAGACTACCTTTACCAGTGAGTGGGTGAGAGGCTACCTTCAACAATCAGTGGGTGTAAGACTACCTTCACCAGTCAGTGGGTGGGAGGCTACCTTCAACAGTCAGTGGGTGTAAGACTACCTTCACCAGTCAGTGGGTGAGAGGCTACCTTCAACAGTCAGTGGGTGTAAGACTACCTTCACCAGTCAGTGGGTGAGAGGCTACCTTCACCAGTCAGTGGGTGGGGGGCTACCTTCAACAGTCAGTGGGTGTAAGACTACCTTCACCAGTCAGTGGGTGTGAGACTACCTTCACCAGTCAGTGGGTGGGAGGCTACCTTCACCAGTCAGTGGGTGTAAGACTACCTTCACCAGTCAGTGGGTGAGAGTGTACCTTCAACAGTCAGTGGGTGTATGACTACCTTCACCAGTCAGTGGGTGAGAGGCTACCTTCAACAGTCAGTGGGTGTAAGACTACCTTCACCAGTCAGTGGGTGAGAGGCTACCTTCAACAGTCAGTGGGTGTAAGACTACCTTCACCAGTCAGTGGATGAGAGGCTACCTTCAACAGTCAGTGGGTGTGAGACTACCTTCACCAGTCAGTGGGTGAGAGGCTACCTTCAACAGTCAGTGGGTGTGAGACTACCTTCACCAGTCAGTGGGTGAGAGGCTACCTTCAACAGTCAGTGGGTGTGAGACTACCTTCACCAGTCAGTGGGTGAGAGGCTACCTTCAACAGTAAGTGGGTGTAAGACTACCTTCACCAGTCAGTGGGTGAGAGGCTACCTTGAACAGTCAGTGGGTGTAAGACTACCTTCACCAGTCAGTGGGTGAGAGGCTACCTTGAACAGTCAGTGGGTGTGAGACTACCTTCACCAGTCAGTGGGTGGGAGGCTACCTTGAACAGTCAGTGGGTGTAAGACTACCTTCACCAGTCAGTGGGTGAGAGGCTACCTTGAACAGTCAGTGGGTGTAAGACTACCTTCACCAGTCAGTGGGTTGAGTATTATTATTATTTTTCTTAATTGTTGTTAATAATAATAATATTAATAATGAAAATAATATTTGTATTATTATTATTATTATTATTATTATTATTATTATTATTATTATTATTATTATTATTATTATTATTATTATTATTTGATGTACTAGTAGTAGCAGGCCATTCAGAGCAAAGAGTGTTAGTTTCGATCCTCCGTTCACCTACTGCGTGACAGACACGCTACTCCCCACCAGTGTATTTAAAAACCAGTGACTGGAACAACTGTATGAGGATGCTTTACGGAGCCAGTATAGGTGAAGCGCCCCAGATCAGCCAGTGGTAGGAACAGTGGTGTTAGTCTTTCTTCACCCACCACTGGTAGGAGCAGTGGTGTGAGGCTTCCTTTCCCAACAGTGGTAGGAGAAGTGGTGTGAGGTTTCCTTAACCCAACAATGATAGGAACAGTGATGTGAGGCTTCTTTGACCCAATAGTGGTAGGAGCAGTGGTGTGAGGCTACCTTGACCCACCGGTGGTAGGAGCAGTAATGTGATGCCTAGACCAGCCAGAGGCTGCAACAGTAACAGGTACTGGTAAACGACCTGTGGTACCAGGTCGTAACGATGCAGTGCCAGCAAGGAAGCAATGAGGAAATATGTCCAGTAAAATTATGGACAAAAAAGCATACACCGGGGTGGTTTTTGAGTTCCCTTATTCTCCCACCCTCAAAATTATTTTCATTTATATTTATAGTATGAGCAATAAACTTAACAGATGGCCTACTATGATTAAAGTATTAAGAGAGAGAGAAAGAGAGAGAGAGAGAAAGAGAGAGAGAGAGAGAGAGAGAGAGACAGAGAGAGAGAGAGAGAGAGAGAGAGAGAGAGAGAGAGAGAGAGAGTGAGCAAGAATGTGTACACACGCTCATACTGGCAGCTCCTAATGTACCCATACAGAGACAGAGTCAAGTTGATCAACCCGAAGCTAGTGAGGACTGACCTCCAGAGTTGGGTGTAGAAATAAAGTCTACCTGGCACTCACTACCACATCCTGACTGTTTGACTTTACAACTGGTAGTTGTAAATTCAACCAGAGAAGAAGTTACCCCGATACCAGTACTGATAATAAGTTATCAGGCGTTTGGCTTATTATGGATGAAATGCAGTGGGGGGTTATATGATGAATATGGAATAAATGTGACGTACTGGGTGTATGCAACCGTGAGGCTGAATGGATCAGTCGCTGGGTAGACCACCTGCCTGAGGCTGCCATGATCACTCGCTGGGTAGACCACCTGCCTGAGGCTGCCATGATCACTCGCTGGGTAGACCACCTGCCTGAGGCTGCCTTGATCAGTCGCTGAGTAGACCACCTGCCTGAGGCTGCCTTGATCAGTCACTGAGTAGACCACCTGCCTGAGGTTGCCTTGATCAGTCACTGAGTAGACCAGTTGACTGAAACTGCCTTGATCAGTCGTTGGGTAGACCACCTGCCTGAGGCTGCCATGATCACTCGTTGGGTAGACCACCTGCCTGAGGCTGCCTTGATCAGTCGCTGGGTAGACCACCTGCCTGAGGCTTCCTTGATCAGTCACTGAGTAGACCACCTGCCTGAGGTTGCCTTGATCAGTCACTGAGTAGACCAGTTGACTGAAACTGCCTTGATCAGTCGTTGGGTAGACCACCTGCCTGAGGCTGCCTTGATCAGTCGCTGGGTAGACCACCTGCCTGAGGCTGCCTTGATCAGTCGCTGGTTAGACCACCTGCCTAAGGCTGCCTTGATCAGTCGCTGGGTAAACCACCTGCCTGAGGTTACCTTGATCAGTTGCTGGGAAGACCACCTGCCTGAGGCTGCCTTGATCAGTCCCTGGGTAGACCACATGCCTGAGGTTACCTTGATCAGTCGCTGGGTAGACCACCTGCCTGAGGCTGCCTTGATCAGTCGCTGGGTAGACCACCTGCCTGAGGTTGCCTTGATCAGTCACTGGGTAGACCACATGCCTGAGGCTGCCTTGATCAGTCACTGAGTAGACCACATGCCTGAGGCTGCCTTGATCAGTCACTGAGTAGACCAGTTGGCTGAAACTGCCTTGATCAGTCCCGGAGAAGACCAGTTGGCTGAAACTGCCTTGATCAGTAGTTGGGTAGACCACCTGCCTGAGGCTGCCTTGATCAGTCATTGGGTAGACCACCTGCCTGAGGCTACCATGATCAATCATTGAGAAGACCACATGCCTGAGGATGCCCTGATCAGTCACTAGGAAGATCACCTGCCTCGGACTGAGTTGATCAGTCACTGAGTAGACCAGCTGCCTCAGACTGCCTTGATCAGTCACTGAGTAGACCACATGTCTGAGGTTACCTTGATCAGTTGCTGGGTAGACCACATAACTGAGGCTGCCTTGATCAGTAGCTGGGTAGAGCACCTGCCTGAGGCTGCCTTGATCAGTCGCTGGGTAGACCACATGCCTGAGGTTACCTTGATCAGTCGCTGGCTAGACCACCTGCCTGAGGCTGCTTTGATCAGTCACTGGGTAGACCACCTGCCTGAGGTTGCCTTGTTCAGTCACTGGGTAGACCACATGCCTGAGGCTGCCTTGATCAGTCACAGAGTAGACCACCTGCCTGAGGTTACCTTGATCAGTCACTGAGTAGAGCAGCTGCCTCAGACTGCCGTGATCAGTCACTGAGTAGGCCAGCTGCCTCAGACTGCCTTGATCAATCACTGAGAAGACCACATGCCTGAGGCTGCCTTGATCAGTCACTGGGTAGACCACCTGCCTCGGGCCGAGTTGACCAGTCACTGAGTAGACCAGCTGCCTCAGGCTGCCTTAATCAGTCGCTTAGTAGACCACCTGCCTCAGACTGCCTTAATCTGTCGCTGAGTAGACCACCTGTCTAAGATTACCTTGATCAGTCACTGGATAAACCACCTTCCTGAGGCTGCCTTGATCAGTTACTGAGTTGATCACCTGCCTGAGGCTGCCTTGATCAGTCACTGGGTAGACCACCTGCCTGAGGCTGCCTTGATCAGTCACTGGGTAGATCACCTGCCTGAGGCTACCTTGATCAGTCTCTGGGTAGACCACATGCCTGAGGCTGCCTTGATCAGTCACAATGTAGACCAGCTGCCTCAGACTGCCTTGATCAGTCACAATGTAGACTAGGTGCCTCAGACTGCCTTAATCAGTCCCAATGTTGTTTAGCTGTCTGAGGCTGCCTTGATAAGTCACAGGGTAGACCACCTGCCTGAGGCTGCCTTGATGAGTCACTGGGAAGACCACCTGCCTGAGGCTGCCTTGATCAGTCACTGGGTAGACCCCCGGCCTGAGGCTGCCCTGATAAGTCACTGAGTAGACCAGCTGCCTGAGGCTGCCTTGATCAGTCACAATGTTGACTAGTTGTCTGAGGCTGCCTTGATTAATCACTGTATCTGAGACTAATATGCCCAACAAGTGTATATCATTTCTTTGACTAACCATTCTGTGGTTCTATTAGAGATCACCACAGAAGCCTAGGATCTACTTGATCAAACCACAAGTAGGTGAAGCATCGTACTAAAACAAAGTTTCTCCTTTAGCTCTATTAGTCGTTTAAAGGCGTGCATGTTAATGAGGATCTCTGGTGCTTGACACTCGCTTCGTCACCTTTAGTTTCACATCATTTCTGATCTTGTTAATTAGTGCAAACTGCAAAATAACAGATTTGTTGACTGGCGGAGCAACACTGACGTTATTTGTTATGACGTCCATTATGGTGGAACACACAAAAGGTCACGTAATTGTGATGCTCCTCAATAGTAGAAAAAAAGATATTTGACATTAAATTCAAGTTTTATCATATTCAAATACACGTATACTCTCTCTTGTGTGTTTGTGTGTGTGTGTGTGTGTGTGTTTGTGTGTGTGTGTGTGTGTGTGTGTGTGTGTGTGTGTGTGTGTTTGTGTGTGTGTGTGTGTTTTTTTGTGTGTGAGTGTGTGTGTGTGTGTTTGTGTGTGTGTGTACTCACCTATTTGTACTCACCTATTTGTATTTGCAGGGGTCGAGTCACAGCTCCTGGCCCCGCCTCTTCGCTGATTGCTACTAGGTCCTCTCTCTCCCTGCCCCATGAGCTCTATCATACCTCGCCTTAAAACTATGTATGGTTCCTGCCTCCACCACATCACTTTCTAGGCTATTCCATAGCCTGACTACTCTATGACTGAAGAAATACTTCCTAACATCCCTTTGATTCATCTGAGTCTTCAACTTCCAATTGTGACCTCTTGTGTCTGTGTCCCATCTCTGGAACATCCCGTCTTTGTCCACCTCGTCTATTCCGCGCAGTATTTTATATGTCGTTATCATGTCTCCCCTGACCCTCCTGGCCTCCAGTGTCGTCAGGCCGATTTCCCTCAACCTTTCTTCATAGGACAATCCCCGTAGCTCTGGGACTAGTCTTGTTGCAAATCTTTGCACTTTCTCTAATTTCTTGACGTGCTTGACTAGGTGTGGATTCCAAACTGGTGCTGCATACTCCAGTATGGGCCTGACGTAAATGGTATACAGAGTCTTGAATGAATCCTTACTGAGGTATCGGAACGCTATCCGTAGGTTTGCCAGGCGCCCGTATGCTGCAGCAGTTATCTGATTGATGTGCGCCTCAGGAGATATGCTCGGTGTTATACTCACCCCCAGATCTTTTTCCTTGAGTGAGGTTTGCAGACTTTGGCCATCTAAACTATATTATGTCTGCGGTCTTCTTTGCCCTTCCCCAATCTTCATGACTTTGCATTGGCAGGGTTAAACTCAAGGAGCCAGTTGCTGGACCAGGCTTGTAGCCTGTCCAGGTCACTTCGTAGTCCTGCCTGATCCTCATCCGATTTGATTCTTCTCATTAACTTCACATCATCCGCAAACAAGGACACTTCTGAGTCTATCCCTTCCGTTATGTAATTCACATATACCAAGAACAGCACAGGTCCTAGAACTGACCCCTGTGGAGCCCCGCTTGTCACAGGCGCCCACTCTGACACCTCGTCACGTACCATGACTCGTTGTTGCCTCCTTGTCAGGTATTCTCTGATCCATTGCAGTGCCTTTCCTGTTATGTGTGCCTGATGCTCTAGCTTTTGCAGTAACCTCTTGTGAGGAACTGTGTCGAAGGCCTTCTTGCAGTCCAAAAAAATGCAGTAGATCCACCCCTCTCTCTCTTGTCTTACTTCTGTCACCTTGTCATAAAACTTTAGTAGGTTTGTGACACAGGATTTTCCCTCCCCGAAACCATGTTGATTGTCAATTATACGCTTGTTTCTTTCCAGGTGCTCCACCACTCTCCTCCTGATGATCTTCTCCATGACTCTGCATACTATACACGTTAGTGATACAGGTCTGTAGTTTAGTGCCTCATGTCTGTCTCCCTTTTTAAAAATTGGGACTACATTTGCCATCTTCCATACCTCCGGGAGTTGCCCAATATCTCTGCTCCCTCTTTAAGGACCCACGGAGAGATGTTGTCTGGTCCCACCGCCTTTGAGGTGTCAAGTTCGCATAGCAGCTTCTTCACCTCCTCCTTGGTTATATGTACCTCATCCTGCACTTGCTGGTGCACCCCCCTGTTCTGATTTTCTGGAGTCCTACTGGTTTCCACTGTAAATACTTCTTTGAATCTCGTGTTGAGCTCCTGACATACCTCCCGGTCGTTTCTTGTGAATTCCCCATCACCCTTCCTCAGTCTGATTACCTGATCCTTGACTGTTGTTTACCTCCTGATGTGGCTGCACAACAGCTTCGGGTCAGTCTTGACTTTCGATGCTATGTCATTTTCGTATTGCCGCTGAGCCTCTCTTCTTATCTGTGCATATTCGTTTCTGGCTCTTCGGGTAATCTCTTTATTTTCCTGAGTTCTCTGTCTTCTGTACGTTTTCCATTCTCTAGTACACCTAATTTTTGCCTCCCTACACCTTTGGGTGAACCAAGGACTCGTTCTGTTCTTCCCCTTATTTCTGTTTCTCTTGGGAACAAACCTCTCCTCTGCCTCCTTGCATTTTGTTGCCACATAGTCCATCATTTCTTGTAATGGTTTTCCTGTCAGTTACCTCTCCCACTGAATGTCTTGAAAGAAGTTCCTCAAGCCTGAGTTGTTCCCCCTTTTGTAGTTTGGTTTCCCCACCCTATTCCTGCTGCTCTCTCCACTTGGAGCTCAACTATGTAGTCGAAGCACAGAACCACATGATCACTAGCTCCCAGGGGCCTTTCATACATGATATCCTCGATGTCAGAACTACTGAAGGTGAATACAAGGTCCAGTCTTGCTGGTTCATCCTCTCCTCTCTCTCTGGAAGTGTCTCTAACATGTTGATGCATGAGGTTTTCCAGTACCACATCCATCATCTTGGCTCTCCATGTTTCGGGACCCCCATGGGGCTCCAGGTTTTCCCAGTCAATCTCCTTGTGATTGAAATCACCCATAACTAGTAACTTTGCTCCCCCCATGTGTGCTCTCCTGGCCACCTCGGCTAGTGTGTCGACCATTGCTCTGTTGCTGTCATCGTATTCTTCTCTCGGCCTTCTGCAGTTCTGTGGTGGGTTGTACATTTCTGCAATTATCACCTTATGTCCGTCAGACTGGATTGTTCCTACTAAGTAGTCCCTTTCGCCCGTGCCATCTATTCCTTCCATTTTCTCAAACCAACACTGGTTTTTAATGAGCAGTGCAACTCCTCCCCCTCTCCTCCCTCTGTCTTTCCTGAGGATTTGATATCCAGATGGAAAGATTGAATCTGTTATTATTTTGGTGAGTTTTGTTTCTGTGAGTGCTATTATGTCTGGGGGTGTCTCCTTGATTCTTTCGTGCCACTCCTTGTGTGTGTGTGTACTCACCTAGTTGTACTCACCTAGTTGAGGTTGCGGGGGTCGAGTCCGAGCTCCTGGCCCCGCCTCTTCACTGATCGCTACTAGGTCACTCTCCCTGAGCCGTGAGCTTTATCATACCTCTGCTTAAAGCTATGTATGGATCCTGCCTCCACTACATCGCTTCCCAAACTATTCCACTTACTGACTACTCTGTGGCTGAAGAAATACTTCCTAACATCCCTGTGATTCATCTGTGTCTTCAGCTTCCAACTGTGTCCCCTTGTTACTGTGTCCAATCTCTGGAACATCCTGTCTTTGTCCACCTTGTCAATTCCTCTCAGTATTTTGTATGTCGTTATCATGTCCCCCCTATCTCTCCTGTCCTCCAGTGTCGTCAGGTTGATTTCCCTTAACCTCTCCTCGTAGGACATACCTCTTAGCTCTGGGACTAGTCTTGTTGCAAACCTTTGCACTTTCTCTAGTTTCTTCACGTGCTTGGCTAGGTGTGGGTTCCAAACTGGTGCCGCATACTCCAATATGGGCCTAACATACACGGTGTACAGGGTCCTGAATGATTCCTTATTAAGATGTCGGAATGCTGTTCTGAGGTTTGCTAGGCGCCCATATGCTGCAGCAGTTATTTGGTTGATGTGCGCTTCAGGAGATGTGCCTGGTGTTATACTCACCCCAAGATCTTTTTCCTTGAGTGATGTTTGTAGTCTCTGACCCCCTAGACTGTACTCCGTCTGCGGCCTTCTTTGCCCTTCCCCAATCTTCATGACTTTGCACTTGGTGGGATTGAACTCCAGGAGCCAATTGCTGGACCAGGTCTGCAGCCTGTCCAGATCCCTTTGTAGTTCTGCCTGGTCTTCGATCGAGTGAATTCTTCTCATCAACTTCACGTCATCTGCAAACAGGGACACCTCAGAGTCTATTCCTTCCGTCATGTCGTTCACAAATACCAGAAACAGCACTGGTCCTAGGACTGACCCCTGCGGGACCCCGCTGGTCACAGGTGCCCACTCTGACACCTCGCCACGTACCATGACTCGCTGCTGTCTTCCTGACAAGTATTCCCTGATCCATTGTAGTGCCTTCCCTGTTATCCCTGCTTGGTCCTCCAGTTTTTGCACCAATCTCTTGTGTGGAACTGTGTCAAACGCCTTCTTGCAGTCCAAGAAAATGCAATCCACCCACCCCTCTCTCTCTTGTCTTACTGCTGTCACCATGTCATAGAACTCCAGTAGGTTTGTGACACAGGATTTCCCGTCCCTGAAACCATGTTGGCTGCTGTTGATGAGATCATTCCTTTCTAGGTGTTCCACCACTCTTCTCCTGATAATCTTCTCCATGATTTTGCATACTATACATGTCAGTGACACTGGTCTGTAGTTTAATGCTTCATGTCTGTCTCCTTTTTTAAAGATTGGGACTACATTTGCTGTCTTCCATGCCTCAGGCAATCTCCCTGTTTCGATAGATGTATTGAATATTGTTGTTAAGGGTACACATAGCGCCTCTGCTCCCTCTCTCAATACCCATGGGGAGATGTTATCTGGCCCCATTGCCTTTGAGGTATCTAGCTCACTCAGAAGCCTCTTCACTTCTTCCTCGGTTGTGTGCACTGTGTCCAGCACTTGGTGGTGTGCCCCACCTCTCCGTCTTTCTGGAGTCCCTTCTGTCTCCTCTGTGAACACTTCTTTGAATCTCTTGTTGAGTTCTTCACATACTTCACGGTCATTTCTTGTTGTCTCTCCTCCTTCCTTCCTTAGCCTGATTACCTGGTCCTTGACTGTTGTTTTCCTCCTGATGTGGCTGTACAACAGTTTCGGGTCAGATTTGGCTTTCGCTGCTATGTCATTTTCATATTGTCTTTGGGCCTCCCTTCTTATCTGTGCATATTCGTTTCTGGCTCTACGACTGTTCTCCTTATTCTCCTGGGTCCTTTGCCTTCTATATTTCTTCCATTCCCTAGCACACTTGGTTTTTGCCTCCCTGCACCTTTGGGTAAACCATGGGCTCATCCTGGCTTTTTCATTAATCCTGTTACCCTTGGGTACAAACCTCTCCTCAGCCTCCTTGCATTTTGTTGCTACATATTCCACCATCTCATTAACTGGCTTCCCTGCCAGTTCTCTGTCCCACTGAACGCCGTTCAGGTAGTTCCTCATTCCTGTGTAGTCCCCTTTCTTGTAGTTTGGCTTCATTCGTCCTGGCCTTCCTGCTTCTCCCTCCACTTGTAGCTCTACTGTGTATTCGAAGCTTAAAACCACATGGTCACTGGCCCCAAGGGGTCTTTCATATGTGATGTCCTCGATATCTGCACTACTCAAGGTGAATACTAAGTCCAGCCTTGCTGGTTCATCCTCTCCTCTCTCTCATGTAGTGTCCCTTACGTGTTGGCACATGAAGTTTTCCAGTACCACCTCCATCATCTTAGCCCTCCATGTATCTTGGCCCCCATGTGGGTCCAAGTTCTCCCAATCGATCTCCTTGTGGTTAAAGTCACCCATGATCAGGAGCTTTGCCCTGCATGCATGAGCTCTTCTGGCCACTCTAGCCAGTGTGTCAACCATCGCTCTATTGCTCTCGTCGTACTCTTGCCTTGGCCTC
>NC_091300.1:51650179-51660179 GCF_038502225.1 Cherax quadricarinatus
ACTTGCAGCTCTACTATGTATTCAAAGCACAGAACCACGTGGTCGCTAGCTCCTAGGGGACTCTCATACTTGATGTCCTCAATGTCTGAGCTGCCCAGGGTGAACACAAGGTCCAATCTTGCTGATTCATCCTCCCCTCTCACTCTGGTAGTGTCCTTAACATGTTGGTGCATGAGGTTTTCCAGCACCACGTCCAACATCCTGGCTCTCCATGTTTCGGGACCCCCATGTGGCTCCAGGTTTTCCCAGTCAATCTCCCTGTGGTTGAAATCCCCCATAACCAGCAACTTTGCTCTGCTGGAGTGAGCTCTTCTTGCCACCTCAGCAAGTGTGTCCACCATTGCTCTGTTGCTCTCTTCATATTCCTCTCTTGGCCTCCTGCAGTTCTGTGGTGGATTATACATCACTGCAATGACCACTTTGTGTTCCCCAGACTGAAGTGTACCTGTTATGTAGTCTCTTTCTCCTGTCTCATCTATTCCTTCCATTTTCTCGAATTTCCCTCTGTTTTTTACGAGCAGAGCAACCCCACCCCCCCCCTACCCCTTCTATCTTTCCTCATGATCTGGTATCCTGGTGGGAAGATTGCATCTGTTATTGTCTCCATGAGTTTTGTTTCTGTAACTGCTATGATGTCTGGGGACTTCTCATTGATTCTTTCTTGCCATTCCTCATGTTTATTCGTTAATCCATCTGCATTTGTGTACCAAACCTTCAACTTCTGTTCTAATACTGTAACTGTGGTGCGGGGGGTGGAAACAGAGGGATCGGTGTGTGATGGTTGGTTTGGAATGTTCAGTTGCCTTGGGGGTGTCGTGGCTGGAGTCCTTCTGCAGGTGTTTCTGGGGGGTGCGCTTGTCCTTCCATTTGATCCTGGGTTATTCTGCTCTCCTTTTTCATTTCCTCCCATTTCATTTCCTTCCTGTGTGTATGTGTGTGTGTGTGTATGTGTGTGTGTGTGTGTGTGTGTGTGTGTGTGTGTGTGTAGGTGTGTGTGTGTGTGTATGTGTGTGTGTGTGTGTGTTTGTGTGTGTGTGTGTGTGTGTGTGTGTGTGTGTATGTGTGTGTGTGTGTGTGTGTGTGTGTGTGTATGTGTGTGTACTCACCTAATTGTGGTTGCAGGGGTCGAGACTCAGCTCCTGGCCCCGCCTCTTCACTGATTGCTACTGGATCCTCTCTCTCTCTGCTTCCTGAGCTTTGTCATACCTCTTCTTAAAACTATGTATGGTTCCTGCCTCCACTACTTCACTTGCTAGGCTATTCCACTTGCTGACAACTCTATGACTGAAGAAATACTTCCTAACGTCCCTGTGACTCGTCTGAGTCTTCAGCTTCCAGTTGTGACCCCTTGTCCCTGTGTCCCCTCTCTGGAACATCCTATCTCTGTCCACCTTGTCTATTCCCCGCAGTATCTTGTATGTCGTTATCATGTCTCCCCTGACCCTTCTGTCCTCCAGTGTCGTCAGTCCCATTTCCCTTAACCTTTCCTCGTACGACATTCCCTTGAGCTCTGGGACTAGCCTTGTTGCAAACCTTTGTACTTTCTCTAACTTCTTGACGTGCTTGACCAGGTGTGGGTTCCAGACTGGTGCTGCATACTCCAGTATGGGCCTAACATACACAGTGTACAATGTCTTGAACGATTTCTTATTAAAGTATCGGAACGCTATTCTCAGGTTTGCCAGGCGCCCGTATGCTGCAGCGGTTATTTGGTTGATGTGTGCCTCCGGTGATGTGCTCGGTGTTATGGTCACCCCAAGGTCTTTCTCCCTGAGTGAGGTCTGTAGTCTTTGTCCACCTAGCCTATACTCTGTCTGCGGTCTCCTTTGCCCCTCCCAAATCTTCATGACTTTGCATTTGGCTGGATTGAATTCGAGAAGCCAGTTACTGGACCACATGTCCAGCCTCTCCAGGTCTCTTTGCAGTCCTGCCTCATCCTCGTTCGATTTAATTCTTCTCATCAACTTCACGTCATCTGCGAACAGGGACACTTCAGAGTCTATTCCTTCCATCATGTCGTTCACATATATCAAAAATAGCACTGGTCCTAGAACTGACCCCTGTGGGACCCCGCTCGTAACAGGCGCCCACTGTGATACCTCTTCACGTACCATGACTCGTTGCTGCCTCCCTGTCAGGTATTCCCTTATCCATTGCAGTGCCCTTCCTTTTACGTGTGCCTGATCCTCCAGCTTCTGCACTAATCTCTTGTAGGGAACTGTGTCAAAGGCCTTCCTGCAGTCTAGGAAAACGCAATCTACCCAACCCTCTCTCTCGTGTCTTATTTCTGTTACCTTGTCATAAAACTCCAGGAGGTTTGTGATACAAGATTTGCCTTCCATGAACCCATGCTGGTTTTCATTTATAATCTTGTTCCTTTCCAGGTGTTCGACCACTCTCCTCCTGATAATCTTCTCCATGACTTTGCACACGATACATGTCAGAGACACAGGTCTGTAGTTTAGTGCCTCGTTTCTGTTTCCTTTCTTAAATATGGGGACTACATTAGCTGTCTTCCATTTCTCAGGTAGTTGCCCAGTTTCAAGGGATGTGTTGAAGATTGTGGTTAGAGGCACACACAGCATCTCTGCTCCTTCTCTAAGGACCCATGGGGAGATGTTGTCCGGTCCCATCGCCTTTGAGGTGTCAAGGTCACTTAAGAGCTTCTTCACCTCCTCCTCAGTTGTTCGTATGTCATCCAACACTTGTTGGTATATTCCCTCTTGATGTTCCCTTCTGTTCTGTCTTCCCACAGCCCTTCCTGTCTCTACTGTAAAAACTTCCTTAAATCTCCTGTTCAGCTCCTCACATACCTCCTGATCATTTCTTGTGAATTCTCCACCTTCTGTCCTTAATCTGATCACCTGGTCTTTGACTGTTGTCTTCCTCCTGATGTGGCTATACAACAGTTTCGGGTCAGTCTTGATTCTCGATGCTATGTCATTTTCATACTGTCGCTGGGCCTCCCTCCTTACCTGTGCGTACTCATTCCTGGCTCTGCGACTGATCTCCCTATTTTCGTGTGTTCTCTGCCTTCTGTACTTTTTCCATTCTCTATTGCACTTTGTTTTTGCCTCCTTACACCGTCGGGTGAACCAGGGGCTTGTTCTGGTCTTCCCGTTGTTACTGTTGCCCTTGGGAATGAACCTTTCCACTGCCTCCTTGCATTTTGTTGCTACATATTCCATCATTTCATTTACTGGCTTTCCTGCCAGTTCTCTGTCCCACTGGACCTCCCGCAGGAAGTTCTTCAACCCTATGTAGTCCCCTCTTTTATAGTCAGGTTTTTCCCATTCTTCTCCTGTTATTCTCTCCACTTGCAGCTCTACTATGTATTCAAAGCACAGAACCACGTGGTCGCTAGCTCCTAGGGGACTCTCATAATTGATGTCCTCAATGTCTGAGCTGCCCAGGGTGAACACAAGGTCCAATCTTGCTGGTTCATCCTCCCCTCTCACTCTGGTAGTGTCCTTAACATGTTGGTGCATGAGGTTTTCCAGCACCACGTCCAACATCCTGGCTCTCCATGTTTAGGACCCCCATGTGGCTCCAGGTTTTCCCAGTCAATCTCCCTGTGGTTGAAATCCCCCATAACCAGCAACTTTGCTCTGCTGGAGTGAGCTCTTCTTGCCACCTCAGCAAGTGTGTCCACCATTGCTCTGTTGCTCTCTTCATATTCCTCTCTTGGCCTCCTGCAGTTCTGTGGTGGATTATACATCACTGCAATGACCACTTTGTGTTCCCCAGACTGAAGTGTACCTGCTATGTAGTCTCTTTCTCCCGTCTCATCTATTCCTTCCATTTTCTCGAATTTCCATCTGTTTTTTACGAGCAGAGCAACCCCACCTCCCCCCCCCCTGCCCCTTCTATCTTTCCTCATGATCTGGTATCCTGGTGGGAAGATTGCATCTGTTATTGTCTCCATGAGTTTTGTTTCTGTAACTGCTATGATGTCTGGGGACTTCTCATTGATTCTTTCTTGCCATTCCTCATGTTTATGTGTGTGTACTCACCTAATTGTACTCACCTAATTGTGGTTGCAGGGGTCGAGACTCAGTTCCTGGCCCCGCCTCTTCACTGATCGCTACTGGATCCTCTCTCTCTCTCTGCTTCCTGACCTTTGTCATATCTCTTCTTAAAACTATGTATGGTTCCTGCCTCCACTACTTCACTTGCTAGGCTATTCCACTTGCTGACAACTCTGTGACTGAAGAAATACTTCGTAACGTCCCTGTGACTCGTCTGAGTCTTCGGCTTCCAATTGTGACCCCTTGTCCCTGTGTCCCCTCTCTGGAACATCCTATCTCTGTCCACCTTGTCTATTCCCCGCAGTATCTTGTATGTCGTTATCATGTCTCCCCTGACCCTTCTGTCCTCCAGTGTCGTCAGTCCGATTTCCCTTAACCTTTCCTCTTACGACATTCCCTTGAGCTCTGGGACTAGCCTTGTTGCAAACCTTTGTACTTTCTCTAACTTCTTGACGTGCTTGGCCAGGTGTGGGTTCCAGACTGGTGCTGCATACTCCAGTATGGGCCTAACATACACAGTGTACAGTGTCTTGAACGATTCCTTATTAAGGTATCGGAAAGCTATTCTCAGGTTTGCCAGGCGCCCGTATGCTGCAGCGGTTATTTGGTTGATGTATGCCTCCGGTGATGTGCTCGGTGTTATGGTCACCCCAAGGTCTTTCTCCCTGAGTGAGGTCTGTAGTCTTTGTCCACCTAGCCTATACTCTGTCTGCGGTCTTCTTTGCCCCTCCCCAATCTTCATGACTTTGCATTTGGCTGGATTGAATTAGAGAAGCCAGTTACTGGACCACATGTCCAGCCTCTCCAGGTCTCTTTGCAGTCCTGCCTCATCCTCGTCCGATTTAATTCTTCTCATCAAGTTCACGTCATCTGGGAACAGGGACACTTCAGAGTCTATTCCTTCCATCATGTCGTTCACATATATCAAAAATAGCACTGGTCCTAGAACTGACCCCTGTGGGACCCCGCTCGTAACAGGCGCCCACTGTGATACCTCTTCACGTACCATGACTCGTTGTTGCCTCCCTGTCAGGTATTCCCTTATCCATTGCAGTGCCCTTCCTTTTACGTGTGCCTGATCCTCCAGCTTCTGCACTAACCTCTTGCGGGGAACTGTGTCAAAGGCCTTCCTGCAGTCTAGGAAAACGCAATCTATCCAACCCTCTCTCTCGTGTCTTACTTCTGTTACCTTGTCATAAAACTCCAGGAGGTTTGTGATACAAGATTTGCATTCCATGAACCCATGCTGGTTTTCATTTATAATCTTGTTCCTTTCCAGGTGTTCGACCACTCTCCTCCTGATAATCTTCTCCATGACTTTGCACACAATACATGTCAGAGACACAGGTCTGTAGTTTAGTGCCTCGTTTCTGTTTCCTTTCTTAAATATGGGGACTACATTAGCTGTCTTCCATTTCTCAGGTAGTTGCCCAGTTTCAAGGGATGTGTTGAAGATTGTGGTTAGAGGCACACACAGTATATCTCTGCTCCTTCTCTAAGGACCCATGGGGAGATGTTGCCCGGTCCCATCGCCTTTGAGGTGTCAAGGTCACTTAAGAGCTTCTTCACCTCCTCCTCAGTTGTTCGTATGTCATCCAACACTTGTTGGTATATTCCCTCTTGATGTTCCCTTCTGTGCTGTCTTCCCACAGCCCTTCCTGTCTCTACTGTAAAAACTTCCTTAAATCTCTTGTTCAGCTCCTCACATACCTCCTGATCATTTCTTGTGAGTTCTCCACCTTCTGTCCTTAATCTGATCACCTGGTCTTTGACTGTTGTCTTCCTCCTGATGTGGCTATACAACAGTTTCGGGTCAGTCTTGATTCTCGATTCTATGTCATTTTCACTGTCGCTGGGCCTCCCTCCTTACCTGTGCGTACTCATTCCTGGCTCTGCGACTGATCTCCCTATTTTCGTGTGTTCTCTGCCTTCTGTACTTTTTCCATTCTCTATTGCACTTTGTTTTTGCCTCCTTACACCGTCGGGTAAACCAGGGGCTTGTTCTGGTCTTCCCGTTGTTACTGTTGCCCTTGGGAATGAACCTTTCCACTGCCTCCTTGCATTTTCTTGCTACATATTCCATCATTTCATTTACTGGCTTTCCTGCCAGTTCTCTGTCCCACTGGACCTCCCGCAGGAAGTTCTTCAACCCTATGTAGTCCCCTCTTTTATAGTCAGGCTTTTCCCATTCTACTCCTGTTATTCTCTCCACTTGCAGCTCTACTATGTATTCAAAGCACAGAACCACGTGGTCGCTAGCTCCTAGGGGACTCTCATACTTGATGTCCTCAATGTCTGAGCTGCCCAGGGTGAACCCAAGGTCCAATCTTGCTGGTTCATCCTCCCCTCTCACTCTGGTAGTGTCCTTAACATGTTGGTGCATGAGGTTTTCCAGCACCACGTCCAACATCCTGGCTCTCCATGTTTCGGGACCCCATGTGGCTCCAGGTTTTCCCAGTCAATCTCCCTGTGGTTGAAATCCCCCATAACCAGCAACTTTGCTCTGCTGGAGTGAGCTCTTCTTGCCACCTCAGCAAGTGTGTCCACCATTGCTCTGTTGCTCTCTTCATATTCCTCTCTTGGCCTCCTGCAGTTCTGTGATGGATTATACATCACTGCAATGACCACTTTGTGTTCCCCAGACTGAAGTGTACCTGCTATGTAGTCTCTTTCTCCCGTCTCATCTATTCCTTCCATTTTCTCGAATTTCCATCTGTTTTTTATGAGCAGAGCAACCCCACCTCCCCCCCTGCCCCTTCTATCTTTCCTCATGATCTGGTATCCTGGTGGGAAGATTGCATCTGTTATTGTCTCCATGAGTTTTGTTTCTGTAACTGCTATGATGTCTGGGGACTTCTCATTGATTCTTTCTTGCCATTCCTCATGTTTATTCGTTAATCCATCTGCATTTGTGTACCAAACCTTCAACTTCTGTTCTAATACTGTAACTGTGGTGCGGGGGGGTGGAAACAGAGGGATCGTTGTGTGATGGTTGGTTTGGATTGTTCAGTTGCCTTGGGGGTGTCGTGGCTGGAGTCCCCCTGCAGGTGTTTCTGGGGGGAGCGCTTGTCCTTCCATTTGATCCTGGGTTATTCTGCTCTCCTTTTTCATTTCCTCCCATTTCTCCTTTCTTTTTTGAACTCTCTCTTTCATTGTCTTCCTTTCGTCCTGTGTTCTGTCTCGGTCGAGGTACACACTCCGGAACTCCTGCTTGCCTCTCAGCCGTGCTTTCTCCTGCAGGATCATGGTTCGGGTTGATTCTGCCTAGAAAATTACTTTGAGAGGCCGATTCCTTTTCTTTGTGAACCACCCAATTCTCCGAAAATTTGCCACCAGGGTCATGTCCCCCTCGCCTATCACCTTCATGATGTCTTCAATCGCTTTTTTCTCCTCTTGCTTTCTTTCATCATAAGTTTCCCCTTTAGCTTCGTCTAGCCCATAGACAAACACAGATCTCTCCCTTTCCACCTCCCACTGTGACTCCCATTGCATCCTCTGATGTGTTTTAGTTCCTTCCCGTGGAGTGTTCCTTCCTTCAGTCCCTTCCCTCGTTATGGCCCCTATGCTTCTTGGTTTATCCTTCCTGCTCACCTGCTCCTGGCCCCCACAGGTATCTGGTAAGGTCCTTGCACATGTCCTAGTTCCTTCAATGTCTTCCAACCTCTCCTTCTGTCCTAGTGTGCTATCTGTCTTTGTTTTGGCCCCATGTGGGTTTGACAGGACCTCTGCATACAGTTTAGTTTCCATACTTCCTTCGGACCTGTTGTCTGTGTTCGATGTAGCCATTGCCGATGCTACTTCTGTAATATCTTTGTCTCTGTGCTGTTTCAGATGTTTCAGATGTGTGTGTGTGCGTGTGTGTGTGTGTGTGTATGTGAGTGTGTGTGTGTGTGTGTGTGTGTGTGTGTGTGTGTTTTAGTGTGTGTGTGTGTGTGTGTGTATGAGTGTGTGTGTGTATGAGTGTGTGTGTGTATGTATGTGTGTGTATGTGTGTGTGTGTATGTGCGTGTGTATGTGTGTGTGTGCGTGTGTGTGTGCGTGTGTGTGCGTGCGTTTGTGTGTGCGTGTGTGTGGTGCTGTGTGTATGTGTGTGTGTGCGTGTGTGTGTGTGTATGTGTGTTTGTGTGTGTGTGTGTGTGTGTGTGTGTGTGTGTGTGTGTGTGTGTGTGTGCGCGTGTGTGTTTTGCTGTGTGTGTGTGTGTGTGTGTGTGTGTGTGTGTACTCATCTATTTGTACTTACCTATTTGTGGTTGCAGGGGTCGATTCATAGCTCCTGGCCCCGCCTCTTCACTGATTGCTACTAGGTCCTCTTTCTTCCTGCCCCATGAGCTTTATCATACCTCGCCTTAAAACTATGTATGGTTCCCGCCTCCACTACTTCACTTTCTAGTCCATTCCACGGCCTGACCACTCTATGACTGAAGAAATACTTTCTAACATCCCTTTGATTCATCTGAGTCTTCAACTTCCAATTGTGACCTCTTGTGTCTGTGTCCCATCTCTGGAACATCCCGTCTTTGTCAACCTTGTCTATTCCGCGCAGTATTTTATATGTCGTTATCATGTCTCCCCTGACCCTCCTGTCCTCCAGTGTCGTCAGGCCGATTTCCCTCAACCTTTTTTCGTAGGACAGTCCCCGTAGCTCTGGGACTAGTCTTGTTGCAAACCTTTGCACCTTCTCTAATTTCTTGACGTGCTTGACTATGTGTGGATTCCAAACTGGTGCTGCATACTCCAGTATGGGCCTGACGTAAATGGTATACAGAGTCTTGAACGAATGCTTGCTGAGGTATCGGAACGCTATCCATAGGTTTGCCAGGCGCCCGTATGCTGCAGCAGTTATCTGATTGATGTGCGCCTCAGGAGATATGCTCGGTGTTATACTCACCCCCAAATCTTTTTCCTTGAGTGAGGTTTGCGGTCTTCTTTGCCCTGTGTGTGTGTGTGCGTGTGTGTGTGTGTGTGTGTGCGTGTGTGTGTGTGTGTGTGTGTGTGTGTGTGTGTGTGTGTGTGTGTGTGTGTGTGTGTACTCACCTTATTGTACTCACCTATTTGTGGTTGCAGGGGTCGAGACTCAGCTCCTGGAACCGCCTCTTCACTGATCGCTACTGGGTCCTCTCTCTCTCTGCTTCCTGAGCTTTGTCATACCTCTTCTTAAAACTATGTATGGTTCCTGCCTCCACTACTTCACTTGCTAGGCTATTCCACTTGCTGACATCTCTATGACTGAAGAAATACTTCCTAACGTCCCTGTGACTCGTCTGAGTCTTCAGCTTCCAGTTGTGACACCTTGTCCCTGTGTCCCCTCTCTGGAACATCCTATCTCTGTCCACCTTGTCTATTCCCCGCAGTATCTTGTATGTCGTTATCATGTCTCCCCTGACCCTTCTGGCCCCGCCTCTTCACTGATCGTTACTAGGTCACTCTCTCTGAACCGTGAGCTTTATCATACCTCTGCTTAAAGCTATTTATGGATCCTGCCTCCACTACATCGCTTCCCAAACTATTCCACTTACTGACTACTCCGTGGCTGAAGAAATACTTCCTAACATCCCTGTGATTCATCTGTGTCTTCAACTTCCAACTGTGTCCCCTTGTTACTGTGTCCAATCTCCGGAACATCCTGTCTTTGTCCACCTTGTCAATTCCTCTAAGTATTTTGTATGTCGTTATCATGTCCCCCCTATCTCTCCTGTCCTCCAGTGTCGTCAGGTTGATTTCCCTTAACCTCTCCTCGTAGGACATACCTCTTAGCTCTGGGACTAGTCTTGTTGCAAACCTTTGCACTTTCTCTAGTTTCTTTACGTGCTTGGCTAGGTGTGGGTTCCAAACTGGTGCCACATACTCCAATATGGGCCTAACGTACACGGTGTACAGGGTCCTGAACGATTCCTTATTAAGATGTCGGAATGCTGTTCTGAGGTTTACTAGGCGCCCATATGCTGCAGCACTTATTTGATTGATGTGCGCGT
>NC_091300.1:51665436-51685436 GCF_038502225.1 Cherax quadricarinatus
GTTACTACGCCCTACTACTACTAATAATAAAAAACCACTACTCTCTCCTCCCCGTTCTACCACTCTTGCCCCCCCATTCATATATATTCGGCTCTCTTATTTGCATTTCTGTCTTGTTTGGAATGCCCCAATAAAATTCAGTCTTTTTATGAGCAAGTTTTTTGTAAAAAATGCTGATGACATTTTTGCTTCCCCCAGTACAGCACGATTTTTTTTTATTTTTTTTAAAACCAATACAGTTTAACATAAAAATAAAGAAACAGTATGGAACCTAATCAAATTAACTGACAAACGGATTGTACCTACATGCCCCAAGATTTACAAAAAAAACTTCATCAAAAACCCAAACAAAAAACAAAATTACATCAAGTTGGGAATTGCATATATAAAAACCTTGCATATATATAAATTGTACATATAAATGACATCGCAAGGTTCAATACACTTGAACATAAAATATACAAAGAAGTTATATCATTTTCCCCCATCCTTCACTTTAAAATAAAAAACCAAAACCCCTAACATCATAATCTGACTAGATAATCTACATCCCCTACCCCCTAACAATAAAATGAACATATCCCAACATACAAAAAAAAACCAAAAAAGAATACAGCAAAACACAATAACAATTAAAACTGTTACAATACACCCATTTTCAAAATTTAAAGAAAAAATGGACAAAATCACTAAACTGTCTAAATATTTTGCATATTCCACAAAACAAAAAATTTTCATAAAGAACTTATTGAAACCAAACCAGTATCAAGTCAGACCATAATTATAAATTTTAAAAAGAATCAACCCTTGCATATATAAAGTATTACATAACGTCTGACCCAGAAAGGCTCAATACAATAGAAAGAGATTTTAATTTATATATAAAACACATACACCCACACACACCCCCACATCCACACACCCCCCCCCTCCACACACACCCCCACATACACAAAAAATTTTCACAAAATCACATTAATCAGATGCACTGTATCACAATGCAAAAAAAATATATAAGTTTTCTCATCGTGCAAAAACCCAGCACGAAAATAAAAAAAACAAAAACACACTTCCTGTCATAAAAAAACTTTTTTCCCAAGAATCATGTTATACAAGCCCCATACACATCATAATTATACAAAAAATCTACTATATTAAACCTACATTCTGAAAAGTGTTATATCTACCAAAACGAGCCCTTTGGGGCCTCACCCACATTGGATGCCAAAAAATCCCAATAAAAACCGGGAAACCTTTTCCCAAACCCACTTTCCCACAACCTCCCCGGCCCCAGGGGCCCGGGCCCCGCTGTTCCCCGCTCCCCCCAATTTAAAACCCCCACCCCACTCATTCAATCACAGTTTTTGAGAATCCTAACGTTAGCATTCTATCCCCCCTCGGGAAAGCCCTTACCCCCTCCCATACAAATCTCTGTTACGACACCTCTTACTATAGAACTTTCCCCGGAACCTTTCTTCCCCCTCCTCATTTCCCCCTCTCCCCTCATCACCCGACATATATATAAATCTACCATGATATAATCAAAAAGCTCTTAGGGCCCAAAAATCAAACCCACCCATATCTAGACTTGGGGCACGAAAAACCGACACCCCCCCCCTCTGTCCCCAACCTCTTAACCAGCCCCTAACCTCCTCTAGCCCTTCAAAAAAAGTAAATTTCAGGGAAACCCTTTCATCCCCCCCCAAATCCACCCCCCCCCCTCTACAACCTGTTTTGTTTCATTTCTCCCCCCAGCCCGGAAGGATCCCATGCGGCAGAAACATCACCCCCACGCCCGGGGTTTTTAATTAATTTATAAATCTAAAAATTATCTTCCCCCTTTTTGGGGGGAACAAACCCCCCAACTGGGAAAACCCACCTCCCGTAACCTACACAAAATATAAAAATTTTTCTCATTTCCCCAAACCCAAACATCACAGCCCTCAAACTTTTCCATTCCCCCCAACTCCATTCCTCGTCCACCCCAGCCTGTCTTGTACCCTTTTTAAACCCCCAAAGCTTTCCCACTCCCTCAAAACCACTTCCCATTTAATAAACACCATTTGGCCCCCCGTCAAAAATCAAAAACCCCAAACCCCCCTGACTTACATTAACATTCACAACCCCCCTCGTAACCAATCACAACAAAAACCCCCAAAAAAATTTGTACACCCCGTCTTAGTATCCCCCTTAACTGTCCCCGGAAAGGGAACACAGCTGCAACATCCCAAACCCCCCAAATACAATAAAATTTTCCCGGCTTCCTTGATATAAAGGGGTTGGGTGCGGGGGTCTCAGAACCCCCTAGGGATCCTTTCAAAAACCCTACCCAAATTTTTCCCTCCCCCCTTTAACCATTCACCCCTATAAAAATACCACAAATCTTAAAAGCCCACCGCCCATTCTTTAAAAATTTCCATCTCCCCATTTCCCAAAACCCAAACCCCCCATGCATCGATTTCCCTTTTTTACCTGCATACCCTGGCATTTCCCAAATAATTGCACCACCTCGCCCAACACTCTCTTTGCCCCCTGCGGTGAGCAGGGGGGTTCGCCCAACTTTAAAATTTAAACCCCCACCCGGGCCCCCCCCACCCCCCCCTTCCCTCACATTGGCGTCATGTTTACGGTCAACCTTTTTCCTAAAAAAAGGGGTCCTGGAAACACGTAAACAATTTTGGGACGGGGGCATCCCTGTCTGGGGCCTTTTCCCCATTGCAATTTCCCTCCCCATACCCCATTAATCTGTATCCTCTTTTTCCCCCCTTGTACAACTATTTCCCCACTCATTTTTCCCCCCAAAACCCCCTGTCTCTAAGTATAACCTAAAAAGCCCCCCCTTTCCCACTCTATCATTTGCCCCCCTCCCAAGTCAGACCCAAACCCAAAGCCGCCCCCCACCCCACCCTTAGTTTCCCCCCAAAGCTTCAGTATCCCATGTCCCAATCCGTCTTGGAAACCCAACTGAGATTTTCCCCCCTCCCCATTTACACATTTAACCTATTACAAAATTTTTTGCAAACCCCCTTATAGTCTGCAAAATCAGTGTTGGCCCCAGTACCCCAAAAAAAATTGGGCTGCCTTGATTCGGGACCAACACTACTACTGCTGTTTCCTCCCTTCCCCCCCAACCCCCTTCTCCTTCATCTATTAAATAACCTAACTATAAATTCCTTTATCAACCCCCAATGTTGTAAAAAAAATTCTACCAGGAATAAAATGGGAGTTTTCCCCCTTCCTCATTCCCTTAACGCATTCTCTTTTTTCCTCTGCCGTAACCCTCCCACCTAAAGCCTTTCGCCCTTTTTTCCTAAATTCCCGTCACATACCACATTTACACACCTTGCCCAATGCCCCGTCACCCCCCACTTTTCCCGGGTCTTCTCTTACCAAGCCCCCCATCCCCAAAATCCTTGGGGTTTCCCGTATCCCCTCCCTCCTATAATTAAACCCATCCCCTTTACCTCTAAACAGGAAAATTCACGCCTGCCTTTGCTTTTGATCCCCAAAACCATTGGGACTTTCCCAAAGCACTTCCTCCACCTCCCTGTATAACTTAAAAATTTTCATTTTGCAACACCCTCAACCTCCTTTATTTCCCGTTTTTCATCCATTTGGAAAATTTTCCCCCCCACCCCCCCCATAGCAACCTCTTAACCCTTTTACTCTAAAAAATTAGCCCCGTCCTTTTTAAAAATTTTTAATACGTTTTCCCTTTTCTCCCTAAAACTTTTTAATCCTTTCCCTTTTCAACACTATCCCCTTTCCAAAAGTCATCCACTCCCTGTTCTTCCACATAAAACTCCTCCCTGGGGCTGAAAAACCCCCCAACCCCCCCTCATCACCTTGGGGGTTTTTTTCAATAACTTCTATATATTACCAGGCGTCCCCACCCCAAACCCCCACCACCCACCCCTTTTTGTCTGACATTGTAGCCTCCCGTACTGAAAGATTTCTCCCCTCCTAGAAAAATTTCCTCCCATCTGTCTCGCAACATAACCACTCCTAACAAACGTATATTCAGTCTCCCCCCCTCCCAAAAGGGATCACTCCTCTTTCCCCTTTAAAAAATCCCCAAAGCCACAGACATATTAAACCCCTCTTGGGTCCCCATCAGCCACCCTGATTACACTATTCCAGTCCCCACCAACTATCGCCACCTCTGGCAGTGCATTAAAAAAAACACAAAATCCTCACACACAAAAACATTCTTTACCTTTATATTTATTTTTTGCCCGGGATACCTCCAAAAAGGGGAAAACCAAAACCCCTCCACCACCCCTCCCCACCACCCCCCTCCTCCTCCCCCCTTCTCTACCAAAACAAACCGGGGTCGTCTCCCTTTAAAAATTTCCCACCCCCCCAAAACAGGGAGATGGAGGGGGCTCCCGAAATCCCGCCACCTCCCCCCCCCTCTTTTAAATTGTGCTCCTGCAGGGAAACAAAATCCATCAGTTTTTCAAAAAACAAGCCAATTTTCTTCATACCGCTCAAACCCCCTTTTTAAAACATAAAAACCTTTTAAATTTCCCTTGGGTTCCTCTATCATTTTTTTCAAAGGCTTGGTTACGTTCCCCACCTTCAGAGTGCTCTCTTTTTCCCCCCCCCTTTTTCCGGTTTTCCCCCTCCCAACCCCCTTAAACCCCTCCTTCCCTTCCCTCGTCTGGTTTGGCCTTTTTGGAGGGGTAAAAGGGCGGGCAAGAATCTGATTTAGCCGCCCTCTTTCTCGTGACAGTCGTGTTACATATCCTGATTGAAAATTTTCCCTGGGTGACCTCCACCTCCACCTGAGAATGGTTTTAAAGAGTCAATGGACGACTCAAACCACCATCCCTCCCCCCAAAATTTTCATGTCTCGGGCTTTCCGGAAACGACGATTCTCCCAAAGACACCACGCCCCAGATGAACATCCTCTCTGGTGTGACAAGTCCAACCCCCAAATTCCCCCTCCTTTAAAAACCTTCTCCCTTTTACTTGCTGCTCCTCCCTTTTCCCAAAAGCCCCGATCAGGCAGTTGGGGCGGGGCTCCAACTCACCACCAGTCCCGTACCCGATCCACTATCTCGCTCCACAAAACCCCCGCCCCCCATTTGTTTTTACCCCACCTGCCCCTTTTAAGCAGGGGGGCCCACTCCACCACGGTCCCGGCCCTTTTTCGCTTGTCCGAGTCCCCCCGCTAGTGATCATCCCCCCCCCACCCTTTGGAGGGGGCCCTCGTCGTTGTCCGGGGACTTTCCCTTGATCGTCCTGAAAACTTTGGGTACAAGGATGGTATTGGGGCCCCAAAGTCATTTGAGGTTGAAAGAACCCTCTGGAAAACCAACATAGGCTCCTGCCGCCCACGTACCATGTTGGGATAATGCGCTCCCCCCACTTCTCAAAAACTTTCCTTATATCCGCCTCGTCCGCCCCAAAAAGGGGCGTTGCGTAACGATCCACGTATAATACCGTGAAAATCTTCATTCTTACGGGGGCGGTGTGACGTTAAACTCCCTCCGAAACCTGGTGACTAACGATTCATAAACCGTTGCTGATAGCAGTTTGACGAAAATTCGTTGTCCTCCGTTCAATGCTACACCATACAAGTCACTATCTTGTACTCCATAAGTCTCCCGTATGATCTTTGGCAATAAGACTTGCGCAGAACTGGGCGTTATCGTTCCTTTAAGTAGCTCGATGCCTACAGTATTTATCCTTCGTCTCAGACTAACCGCCATCTTGACGATCACAGTGCACCTAAGTTGTCAGCCGAGGTGTGACAGCACCACTTCACACCACTGCAGCCAGGTAACTGACAAGGGCGCTCGCCTACAAACAACAGAGGGGTGCAGAGCACTACCGCACACTACCGTGGTCAGGCAGCGAATATATACAGCACGATCTAGTGTGGGTATTACAACCCAGGATTCCAAATGGCCTGTTACCCCGGGTGTAATGGGAGCAAATAAACACAGTAGAAAAAGTTTAGACTTATATTATCCTTCACCAATTTAGAACAGCGACATGTTTGCTTCCTCAGTGCTGCACGACCTAGTGTGGGTGACCACTTGGTAGTGTGTACAGTGCAGTACGAGCTAGTGTGGATGACCACTTGGATGCGCACATAGTACTGCATGAACCAGGGATGACCATATGAGCCGGGTTTTGAAAGTGCAAAGGGGCAATCAGTCTTGCCTGGGATACCAGAGTGAGCAGCCACGATGGAGTGTTACCGTGACAGCTCTTCGAGGGAACCCGATTAATTTGATATCTCACTGAGTGCTCGACTAATTATCTTGTACTCTATACTCTTTGCTCTGAAACTTTGAAATAATTAGCATGGTTAGTGGCTTTCCTTCAATAAGAGCCAGGAGCCACACAATTTAGACTGGCCTGTTGTTATTGAGAACATTACCTGCAATATACTAAACTTGTGTAATGTCTGCAAGAAATCAGTGAAACCGAGATACTGCGACAGCACGCTAGTATAGGAAGCAGGATTTAAGTGTTAACTAACATCCTGTTAGAAGGAAGTGATAACTGGCAGAAACAGTGGCACCAGGCATATCACATCAGAGGTGCAGGTATAATAGGTTTTTCCTCTACATTTTTTTTATCAATTAGGTCAGGGATTATTTACTTATAAGGCACAAACAAATGCAATAGTACAACATATAACATGAAATTATGAATTTCCTCCAGCTCCCCCAAAGCTAGATGCGAGCCATGTATACAGGAAGCATATCTACCCCAGGATAGCCACGCAAACGTTGGAACATGAAAGCCGCCCTTGGGTCCAAAGTGGTGCCAATGAGCCTGGAACCCATGAGGACGCGTGTTGCATTCTTTTCCCATGGACACAGGGTCTATGAACCCACTGGAAAGAAATAGGTATTGGTGACATAAGTTTCTGTACGTGATGAGCTTGTTCTCGTCTCTTTGATCGGCAGTGCCTCCCTACTGCCCAGCGCTGTGACGGGAGCCAGAGTCAACACACAGGTATAGTCCTATGCTAAAATCTTGTTGTTCTTCCAGAAACAGATGGTGATCTCGTCATGGCGGTTTGCAGGATTGTGAGAATTACTGGGTGCTAGGGATCGGTGTTCTCATTCAGATGAGTACCAGTTGAAGCAAGGCTTCTCTTGATGAAGTTGACCTTACTGTGTCTCGCATGCTAGCCCTCGGTTTTGGAGAAATTTAGACCATGTAGACCATATTGGCCGGTTTGTGCATTTCTGCAAATAAACATAAATTGTGTGAATTGATGCAGCGAGGCTGAAAGCTGCTTCAGTATTCAGATTTTTTACCCAATAATCTTGCCTGTGGCACTAGACCAAAGTGGAGCGAAGTAGTGTGTTTGTTGGATGATACCAGATCGCATTTCTAAGTGTTTAGGTAGGGGTTCATATATTTTCCCTGCTTTTTAATGCTTCTGATGTCTTCTAGGAGGGATATTGTGGTACCGGCTTGTGTCCCATCACCGCAGATCTAGAAATTGAGGTCCCTGGTCTGATGCTTGATGACCTTTTGATGTCAAGGCTGAAAAAGAGGGGGACAAGAAAATCTAGCTGCTGAACACCGTCACATTGGTTGGTCAGTTTCGTACTCTCGAAAGGAAAGTTTCGCTTTTGTAACAAAAGTGGATAATTGGATAATGGGCCAAAAATGTTCCTGAACAGCTTTGTGTACATCTTTTTTGACTGAGTTGAAGGCATATGCAAAGTCTAATTTAATCACAGGTTTCTGGTCCTTGAGGTTAGTAATGTATGCATGTGTTGCAACAGCTGCGGCTTCGCAACCTTGTGGGATCCCTTACCCCAGCTGCCTTGATCCCAACATGATGGTTGCGTCATGGTTCTCTGTTTTCACTGCTGCACTAGACTCAAAGAGGTGGAGGAAGTTACCAATGGCGACTGGCCTGATTCCCCCATTCTTCTGTTTTCAGTGCCTAGATTTTGGTAAATATCGTGAACTTTGACAGGAGACGCTGTCGGACATCTCTGACTGCTTGTTGTCTTAATCCCATGAAACCGCCTGAAAAACGTAGGGGAAAGGACTAGGCAGCTTTATACACTTCAGGTTTCTGAAGTGTCAATGATTCTACCTTAGTGGTGTTATCGTCAGGATGACTGTCGTTGTTGGAGGCTCTAAACGGGTGTTTGCCTTCTAGAACCTCTGCTGTAGTGGAGACTCTGGGGACAATTGTTTCACTGCTTGCTATTACTCTGATTGTTTTTTCAGTATTCCCTTTCTTTATATTCTTGTTGGTCTGTGCTTTCATTTCGAAGACACTGGATAGGTTAGGCTTTCGTGTCACCGGCGGGTTTTTTGCACGGTG
Source organism: Cherax quadricarinatus (assembly GCF_038502225.1). NCBI lineage: Eukaryota > Metazoa > Arthropoda > Malacostraca > Decapoda > Parastacidae > Cherax > Cherax quadricarinatus. The sequence continues at coordinate 51,673,754 of NC_091300.1, forward strand.
AGGAAGGCGAATAAGATTACCGTCTCTGAAGAATTCGTTAATTACCCTGACATACTATGCAAGAGATATGTCCCTCCTGGGTGGAAAAGCCGGGCAGATATTGCCTAACAATAGTAGATTGTGCCATGCATCAATGTTTTTCGAAAGGTCAAATAGTTTCACAGCGGCCTGATTACCAGCTCCTCTGGGAATGTGTGGCAGAGTTCTGGCAGATGTTAATTTGATTGCTTTTTTAGGTTATTTATTGAGGTGAAACCTGAAGGGATGTTGGCATCTCCGTTTGCTGGAAGAGAGCGTTCGTCAGTGTTCTATAGGAGGAAGAGTCGAGGTTCTTAAGCAACGACCATAGTTGTAGATGTGTTTGTTGATCAAGCCAGTTCTGTTGTTAATATTCCGTTCTCCACTGGATACAAGACATGTACCACGCCTACCCCCAGCGTGGCTTTGACGCACTTGACTTTCAGAAACTTGGCCATCATATTTTGCTTCATCTATTAATAGTTCCAAATATGAAGAAAGACTTTTCTATGAGGCACTTCAGAGGATAAGTCGTAATGTACAACTGTCATTGAATAAACAGACTTCTGGGTGGGAACTTAAACTGTGTTCCTTGCACATACCAAGCACAATGCTATATTCACCCAGATTTGGTTGTATTAATGGCACCAACTGTGACCCTAGTGTCACATCCCACTGTCCAAGAAGCGTTCATGGTACAATTATTCCCACACCCTACAAAGCCAGATAGTTTGAGAACTAAAGATAAATAGTTTTGAGATTTGTTTATGAAAAACTCATTTGGGTTGTCCATCTTAGACAGATCGGTGGCTCACAAATCACCGAGTAATATACACTCATATTTGTTATGCCACCAGTGTTTATTTCCTCTGCTTTAATTAACAGCTCAATATTAAATTTTTTGGAGGCCCTATAATTTGTATAACAAAAAATGTTTTGGGTTTCTTTCGGTTTCACGTATGAGCAATAGATGGATCGCACTAGTTGGTGGCAAACATTATACATAGTTTCAAGAGTAGTGTTATAGGGTTCTCGTGCTTATGAAGCAGTAGAGTGTATTAATGCGAGTGAGAGACGAGACCAGGAGCTGTTACTCGACCTCTGCTAAATCAGCTAGGTTAGAACACCCAAAAATTCATGACAGAAACACTCTCCCTTTTCCTCTCTCTTTTGTATTTTTATCTACCAAAAATCTGCGACTGTGTACCAGAGCTATGGCCGGAAATAGGGTGTTTACCTTAGCGAGGGCTCATACATTATGCCGCACCCAGTCTGTGTTGTTTTTGTCGTTCTGGACTCAAGCCTGCGGCAGCATCATTGTAGACCCGTATCGCACAGTTGCAGCTCCGAGTATTTGTATATTTAAGGGGCTGCTATATGTTTCTCAGTTATATAGTGTATACTGTATACCTATATGTTCTGTTTTGAAAACAAATGTTTCCACTTCTCGAGACGAACCGCCAACTCAGGAAGACAAACAAGTTTATACACACGGAGGGAATTCACTGATGGGACACTGGTGATATTTACCAAAAGATTTCATTGCATATATATACACAAATTATTGTTATTATTATCAAAAAGAAGCGCTAAACCACAAGGGCTATACAGCATATATACACAAAGAGTTTACTTTATTACTACTCTAGGGATTTTAAACATCTTTTTTAATGATTTTCGATTTTCTAATTTTTATCGGATAGTCGGAAGCCATTAATCCTAACTGGCAAGAAATGCACTCATGATTGTTCCCACGCGCATATGCACGCACGCATGCACACACACTTGCACCTATAAATGAGCAGGCTCATATAAGGCAACCAGCATGGCTTCAAGGATGGAAAATCCTGTGTCACAAACCTACCGGAGTTCTATGACAAGATAAGAGAAGTAAGACAGATAGGAGAGAGGGATGGGTAGATTGCATTTTCATGGACTGTAAGATGGCTTTCGACACAGTACCGCATAAAACACTGATACAAAAGCTAGAGGAGCAGGCAGGAATAGTAGCAGAAACACTGCAATTGATCAGGGAATACCTGACAGGAAGGAAAAAAACGAGCGATGGATCGTGATGAGGTGCCAGAGTGGGAGCAAGTGTCTGGAGGGGTTCCACAAGGATCAATCCTAGGGCCTATGTTGTTTCTTGTATATGTAAATGACATGACGGATGGAATAGAGGCAAAGCGCCTCCGTTCGCAAACGTGAAACTAATGAGGGGAATACAAGCGGACGAGGATCGGAAGATACTTCATAGGGATCTGGACAGGCATGCAGCAGTCAAGATCGCTATCAACAAATAACTGCTGCAGCATAAAACAGCCTTGCGACATCTAAGTACGGAATCATTCACGACACTGAGCACCGTGTACATCAGGATCCACATCTGGTCGAGCACATCGAGGAATTAGAGAAAGTTCAATAGGGTTTGTCCAACAAGGAGAGGTAAGGAAACTTTTCCTAATAAAACTGGAGGACAAGATGGATAAGGGGATATGATAACGACGCACAAAATATTGAGAAAAACTGACAAGGTGAACAGATGCAGAATGCTTGTGAGACGAGAGACAGGAACAAGATGGGACATCTGAAAGATGAAAACTAAGACGAGTCATACGGATGTTATGAAGTATTTTTACAGCTTTAGGGTTGTCAGGCAATGAAACACTCGGGAGAGTGAAATAATAGAGGCGGGATGCACACATAGCTTTAAAAAGAGGTACGATAAGGCTCTTGAGACCGTGAGAGTAGAGCTAATACCAATCACCGAAAGGGAGGGGCCAGGATCTAAGAATCGACCCCTGCATCCACAAATAGGTTGCTACAAATAAGCGAATACACACATAAGGAAGAGTAAGGGCAGAGAAACAAGGGCGGAACTATGGAAGGAAAGAGGGGGAGAAGAGGGATCATGAAGAGACAAAGAAGAAAAGAGATGCTCTCAAAGGATGGTGAGGTTAAGGAAGTGATAAGAGAGACAGCAAGGAAATAGTGAAAACAGTGAGAGATATCTGGTGGGAATGACAATGGCAATGGAAGGAGGATGGGGAGAAGGAGGTAAGTCACTGATGACCTGAGGACGCCAGGGTGCTGAAAGAGACCAGAAAGCAGATGGGACGGCAAGGGACACAAGACCACATCGATCATCGGGTGCGTAAGAAGAGAGGATGAAATAAGGCAGCTGGCTAACCTTCAGAGGGTAGCCAGCTTGGTATTTTCAAGGCAAAAATTCTTCCACTTAAACTAATTTCACGATCCCACATACCTTGGAACAAGATCCTAAAAGAAAAAGTGAGTTTGTAAATAACTGCAAAGAAACCGTTTGTAAACAACTGAGTCATGTTTGTTTTGGTGGTTGGTGTTGGTGGTGGTGGAGCAGACCACAGACTAAATCAGGTCACACCTCTTCCAGGTAAGTTGTGAGTACGTATATATAGCCAGCCACTGGCTCACTATCATTTTGAAGCAACTACTGCATTTTGTTTCATTTTTCTTAGAATATCCTTTTCAAAATTGGTTTGAACCTTATAAGCAGAATCGTCGACTTTGGCCCTAATAGTTGCCGGGGTCATTTCTGCCGAATAACCAGAATGAGAATTTGTTTATTTTAATATTAATAAATTTTTATTTTCGTCTTTGATATAAATTACGTTAGATTATTCGGGGTCAGGTGATGTTAAGCGAGGTCTCTAAGACACAATTTGAGGAAAAACTAGAAACAAAATCAGGGAAAAAATATATCTATTAAACCATAATTGAATTTTATGAAAAAAATATTACGCCAGCTCGGCCTCATTGACCAATTTCGCATATTAGGAGAAATAAATAAATGAATGAATATGTATATATATATATATATATATATATATATATATATATATATATATATATATATATATATATATTTCATCATCATTCAACAGTTTCACCTCACTCACACATAATCACTGTCTTTGCAGAGGCGCTCAGATTCAACAGTTTAAAAGTCCCTCCAAACTGGCAATATCCCAAACCCCTCCTTTAAAGTGCAAGCATTGTACTTCCCATTTCCAGGACTTATGTCCGGCTAACCGGTTTCTCTAAATCCCTTTGCTAAATATTACCCTACTCACACTCCAACAATTCGCCAGGTCCCAAAAATCATTCGTTCCTATCTAACATGCTCTCACACACTTGCTGGAAACCCAAGCCCCTCGTCCACAAAACCTCCTTTACCCCTTCCTCCAACCTTTTCGAGGACGACCCTTACCCCTCCTTCCTTCCCCTACAGATTTATATGCTCTCTCTAAGTGATCAAACCATCTCAACAACCTCTCTTCAGCTCTATGACTAATTATTTTAGTAACTCCACACCTCCTAATTTCCACACTACGAATTCTCTGCATAATATTTACACCACACATTGCCTTTAGACAGAACATCTCCACTGCTTCCAGCCACTTTCTCACTGCAGCATTTACAACTTAAGCTTCACACCCATATAAGAGTGTTGGTACTACTATACTTTCATACATTCTCGTCTTTGCCTCCATAGATAACTTGTTTTTGTCTCACAGATACCTTAATGCACCACTCGCCTTTTTTCCTTCATCAATTCTATGGTTAACCTCCTCCTTCATAAACCTATTTGCTGTCAAATAAACTCCCAAATATCTGTAAACATTCACTTCTTCCATACTCCCTCTCACCAATTTTTCTTTATGTAAATCATCATCTTACTCTCGTCTATGTTCACTTTCAACTTCCTACCTTTACACACCCTCCCAAACTCGTCCACTAACCGTTGTAACTTTTCTTTAGAATCTCCCATAAGCTCAGTATCTTCAGCAAAAAGCAACTGTGTCAACTCACATTTTGTTCTTGATTCCCCATAATTTAATCCCACCCCTCTCCCCAACACCGTAGCATTTACTTCTTTTACAACCCCATCTATAAATATATTAAACAACCATGGTGACATTACACATCCCTGTCTAAGACCTATTTTTACTGGGAAGCAATTTCCCTCTTTCCTAGATACCCTAACCTGAGCCTCACTATCCTCATAAAATCTCTTTACAGCATTTAGTAACTTACTACCTATTCCATATACTTGCAACATCTGCCACATTGCTCCCCTATCCACTTTATCATATGCCTTTTCAAAATCCATAAATGCAGATCTGTTTGTGACTTGAAAAAGCTCACTGTGTGGTGACGTGTACTTAGCTCTGTAAAGACCTGTTTGTGCGCTCTCTACGAATTGAAGCAAGATGCCCTCCATCGAGCAACTTTACCAACAGCTTAAGGAAGAATTGAGGATGGCGAAGATGGAGATTCGGCGACTGACCGAGGGAAACAAGAAGATTCGTAGTAGTCCTCCTGTTTTGAGTCCTCAGATCAAGAAAGGAAACTGGTCAGTGGCTGGACAGCAGGGAACGAAGTTGACGATCAAGAAGACGAATGGAAAGGTAGAAACGATGAAGAAGAAAGAGACTGCCGTGGAAACTGTTGTGGAAACACCTAATACATTCTCAGTGCTACCCGACGAATGTGAGTCGACTACTGGGAACGTCACGACGAACGACACCAAGGAAGGTAAGAATATTGTTGTTGTTGGGGATAGCCAAGTTAGGTATATGGATAGGGCGTTCTGCTTGAAGGACAGGAGTAGGAGACAGAGTTTGCTCTCCTGGGGCTGGGATGGAGGATATTGTTAGCCGTCTGGATGACATCATGAGAGGTAATGGGAGCAATCCTATTATCTGTCTCAGTGCTTGAGGCAACGATGTTGGCAGACGAAGGAGTGAAGACCTGATTAGCAGGTATAGGTCAGCAATAGAAATAATTAGGAGGAAGGGTGGGAACCCTGTCATATGTGGTATTTTGCCAAGGAGAGGAGTTGGAAATGAATGGTTGTCCAGGGCAATTGGTGTCAATTGCTGGCTGGACAAATACTGTAAGGAAAATGCGGTAACATTCATTGACAACTGGGACCTCTTCTATGGCAGAAATGACATGTATGCCAGGGATGGGGTTCACTTATCTAGGTCTGGGGTGGGAGCACTGGCAACTGCAGTGGAGGGAGCTGTTAGGACTTTAAACTAGGAATAGTTAGTGGTATGGGTTTTGGTAGGAAAACAGTGAAGTCACAGTGTAGTAATATTATGAGTTGTAGGGGAACTAGTAATAAGCAGAATGAGGTAGATATTGAAAAGCCAGTGACACTGGGTGATAAGGACAGTAATAGGTTTAGTAGAAAAACAGAAATGAGCAGGAAGGGTAAAGAGAAAGGAGAGTCTTTCAATGTTTATTATGCTAATAGCCGTAGTGCTAGGAATAAGATGGAAGAGTTGAGATTAGTTGCTAGTGCAGGTAACATTGATGTATTTGCCTTAACTGAGACGTGGTTTAATTCAAAAAGTCGGGACATGCCTGCGGAATGTCACATTCAGGGTTTTAAATTGTTCCAAGTAGATAGAAGTATCGGGAAGGGGGGTGGGGTGGCACTGTATGTCCGAGATCGCTTGAACTGTTGCATAAAAACGGGTATTAAGTCTGAAGTAACACATACAGAGTCTGTTTGGATAGAATTTTCAGAGGGGCATGAAAAACTGATTTTAGACGTGATATACAGTCCCCCAAACTTAGGGACCAAGGGAGACTACTATGGGAGGAAATTGTTAAGGCCACAAGGCACGATAATGTAGTAATTCTAGGAGACTTTAACTTTAGTCATATTGATTGGAATTTCTTGACTGGGAATTTAGAATCATACGACTTCTTAGAAGTAGTTCAGGATTGTTTTTTGAAGCAGTTTGTGACAGAACCTACAAGGGGAAATAACCTGCTTGACTTAGTTCTGGCAAACAATGTATCCCTTGTTAATAATTTAGAAATTTCAGAGGAACTGGGTGCTAGCGACCACAAATCAATTACATTTAGCATTGAATGGAAGTCCCAGATTTTCGCTTAGCAGATTACGATGGGCTTAGAGAACACTTATCATCTGTTGACTGAGGTAACGAAGAGAGCTATCAATATAACAGTTTTCTGAACACTATACATGCTGCTCAAAGAACGTTTATCCCATATAAAGAAATTAGATCAGATAGAAATGACCCAAAATGGATGAATAATAGGCTCAAATATCTACTAGGGCATAAGAAAGGAATTTATAGGCGTATCAAAAGAGGTGAGGGTCATCTTATGAATCAGTATATTGACATTAAGAGGGACATTAAAAAGGGGATAAGAAAAGCTAAAAGGGACTATGAAATTAAAGTTGCTAGGGATTCTAAAACTAACCCAAAAAGTTTTTTCCAGGTGTATAGAACAAAAGTTAGAGATAAGATAGGTCCCCTTAAAAATAACTATGGGCATCTTACTGACAAAGAGAATGAAATGTGCTCGATTTTAAATAATTATTTTCTCTCAGTTTTTACACAGGAAGACACTAACAATATTCCAGTAATTAATTTTTATAGTGGGCTAGAAGAAGATAAATTATGTAACATCACAGTCACTAGTGAAATGGTTGTGAAGCAGATAGACAGACTGAAGCAAAATAAGTCGCCGGGTCCTGATGAGGTTTTTTCAAGGGTTCTTAAGGAATGCAAAATGGAAGTCTGTGAACCATTAACTAATATTTTTAATTTATCTCTTCAAACAGGTGTAGTGTCTGATATGTGGAAGATGGCTAATGTAATTCCTATTTGTAAAGCAGGGGACAAGTCGTTACCATCAAATTACCGCCCAATAAGCCTGACCTCAATTGTAGGCAAATTACTAGAGTCAATTATAGCTGAGATTATAAGAAGCCATCTCGATAAGCATAGCTTGATTAATGATACTCAGCATGAATTCACGAGAGGCCGGTCTTGTCTCACTAATTTATTAACTTTCTTCAGTAAAGTTTTTGAGGCTGTTGACTACGATAAAGAATTTGATATTATTTACTTAGATTTTAGTAAGGCTTTTGATAGTGTTCCGCACCATAGACTGTTAAAGAAAGTGGCAGCTCATGGCATTGGGGGAAAAGTGCTCTCGTGGATCGAGTCATAGCTCACAGACAGGAAGCAGAGAGTGTCCATAAATGGGGTTAAATCTGAGTGGGGATCTGTAACAAGTGGCGTTCCACAGGGATCAGTCTTGGGCCCGTTGTTGTTTATAATATATATCAATGATCTTGATAAGGGAATTACTAGTGATATGAGCAAATTCGCCGATGACACAAAGATAGGTAGGATTATTGATTCAAACGTAGATGTTTTGGAACTTCAGGAGGATTTAAACAAACTCTATTCTTGGTCAGAAAAGTGGCAGATGCAGTTCAATGTTGATAAATGCAAGGTTCTGAAGCTCGGGAGTGCCCATAACCCTAGTACTTATAAGTTAAATGCTGTAGAACTTAGCCATACAGATTGCGAAAAGGACTTGGGGGTTATGGTGAGCAGCAACCTTAAACCAAGACAGCAATGCCTAAGCGTACGTAATAAGGCAAATAGATTACTGGGATTTATATCAAGAAGTGTAAGCAACAGAAGTCCAGAGGTCATACTGCAGCTTTATACATCATTAGTAAGGCCTCACCTAGATTATGCAGCTCAATTCTGGTCTCCATATTACAGAATGGACATAAATTCGTTAGAAAACATTCAGCGTAGGATGACTAAATTAATACATAGCGGTGGAAATAAATGGTATCAAATACCGACACAGTGGATATATAAACACATATGCAGTATAATGTGATCCTTTATTGACAACGTTTCACCCACACCGTGGGCTTTTTCAAGTCACACACAGATCTACCTGGGGTGGAAGGTACGGGAGTATTTATAGTCATGTTCAGAATGTTGAGGTCAGGTGGAGAATGCTGCATCTGATGATCTACCGGGTGGAGTTATAGTCTTGGGTAGCTTGGCGGGGGTATTGGACAAGTTGTGAGTAGACCTTCTGCAATGTTCTATGTTCTTATGTGGGATAGCGATGAAGAAGTTTCTTGGCGAGTGGTTCAGCTATGTTATAGAAGCCGTTGTTCTGGTTGAAATTGTTGGTTATAGAGATAAGCAATGATTACAGGATTCTTCGGTATTGAGTGTTGTCTTCTGTGGCGATAAGTCTTGAGTTTCTGTAGTTAATTAAATGGTTGTGTGAATTGCGATGTTGTACACAGGCATTCCTTGTATCGTCAGTCCTGCTTGCATATTGGTGTTCTGAAATACGTGTTTGGAGGTCTCTTGATGTTTCGCCCACATATAATTTGTTGCAGTTATTACAAGGGATTATGTATACCCTTGCAGAGGATGGAGGCTTGTCCTGTCTACTACTGGTGATGTCCTTGATTGTCGTGGTTGTGGAGGTAGATACTTGGAATGATGTATTGGAAAAGATGTTGGAAACATGTTTGGCAATGGAGTTGGTGGGGAGGACTATGTATCTCTTCTCGGCAGTGTCTTCTCTGGGTGTGTTGAAGATGTTTAATGCCCGCCGTCTGCAGTCTCTGATGAAGTGACGAGGATAGTGGAGTTTAGAAAATACTTGTTCAATTATAGTGCATTCTTCCTCAAGGAACTCATTGCTGCAGATTCTGAGTGAACGCAGGAAGAAGCCTATAATTACACCACGTTTGGTTTTGGTATCGTGGTGAGAGTAGAAGTGGAGAAGATCGTTTTGGTTGGTGGGTTTTCGATATTAGAAATCTTCCTTATGAAGAAAGATTGAAGACTCTCAAGTTACATTCACTTGTTAGACGAAGAATGAGGGGAGACCTGATCGAAGTGTATAAGTGGAAGATAGGTATTAATAAAGGGGATATTAGTAAGGTCTTTAGGATATCTCTCCAAGAGAGAACCCGCAGTAATGGATTTAAATTGGATATGTTTAGATTTAGAAAGGACATAGGAAAGTATTGGTTTGGAAATAGGGTAGTTGATGAGTGGAACAGTCTACCTAGTTGGGTTATTGAGGCTAGGACTTTGGGTAGTTTCAAATTTAGGTTGGATAAGTACATGAGTGGGAGGGGTTGGATTTGAGTGGGACTTTCACATCAGAGCTTTTTTCTTGGGTAGCATTGAAAATTGGGTTGGGCAAATGCTTTGTTAGTGGGATGAATTGTAAAGGACCTGCCTAGTATGGGCCAACAGGCCTCCTGCAGTGTTCCTCCTTTCTTATGTTCTTATGTTCTTAATGAAAACTTCTCTGCCTTTATTTAAATACTGTTCACATATATGTTTCAATGTAAACACTTGATCTACACATCCCCTACCCACTCTAAAGCCCCATTGCTCATCTGCAATCCTACTCTCTGTCTTACCATTAATTCTTTCAATAATAACCCTACCGTACACTTTTCCTGGTATACTCTGTAAACTTATTCCCCTATAATTTTTACAATCTCTTTTGTCCCCCTTCCCTTTATATAAAGAGAACTATACATGCTCTCTGCCAATCCCTAGGTACCTTCTCCTCTTTCATACATTTATTAAACAAAAATACCAACCATTCCAACGCAATATTCCCTCCTGCTTTTAACATTTTTGTCATGATCCCGTCAGTCCCACCTGATTTACCCCCTTTCATTCTACGTAATGCCTCACGCACCTCCCCCGCACTCACATCATGCTCTTCTTCACTCCTAAAAGATGTTATACCTCCTTGATCATTGTATGATATTACTGCCTCCCTTTCTTCATCGACATTTAAAAGTTCCTCAAATATTCCTGCCATCTACCCAATACCTCCATCTTCTACTAACTCCCCATCTACTAACTCCCCTACTCCCTAGGTTTTCTTAATTTGCTTATCTCACTCTAAGTTTTTTTTCTTATTTTCAGCAAAATTTCTTGCCAGTGCCTCTCCCACTCTATCATCTACTCTTCTTTTACACTCTCTCTCACCCCTCTCTTCACCTTTCTTTTACTCTCCATATATTCTACTCTTCTTACAACACTTCTGCTTTGTAAAAACCTCTCATAAGCTACCTTTTATCACACCCTTTACTTCATCATTTCACCAATCACTCGTCTTTCCTCCTGCACCCACCCTCTTATAGCCACAAACTTCTCCCCCACATTCTAATACTGCATTTTTAAAACCCTCTTCAACCCCCCCCCCCACCTACTCATACTTTCATTAGTCCACCTTTCTGCTAATAGTTGCTTATATCTCACCCTAACTTCCTCCTCCTTTAGTTTGTACACTTTCACCTCTCTCTTGCTTTTGCCATTTTCCTTATGTCCCATCTACCTCTTATTCTAACTGAAGCTACAACTAAATAATGATCCGATGTATCTGTTGCCCCTCTATAAACATGTACATCCTGAACCCTACCCATCAACCATTTATCCACTCATACATAATCTAACAAACTACTTTCATCACGTGCTATATCATACCTTGTATACTTATCATCTTTTTCATGAAATATGTAGTATTTATTCCAAAACCTATTTCTACACATAGCTCAATTAAAGGCTCCCCATTTTCATTTACCCCTGGCACCCCAAATTTACCAACTGCTCCTTCCACGACATTTTTACCCACTTTAGCATTAAGATCCCCAACCACAAGTACTCTCTCACTTTGTTCAAAACTCACCACGCACTCACTCGGCATTTCCAAAAATATCTCTCTCTCCTCTGCACTTCTCTCTTCTTCTGGTGTATAAACACTTACTATTACC
>NC_091300.1:51690436-51720436 GCF_038502225.1 Cherax quadricarinatus
TATCCAAATGGCTTGTTGATATTTTGAGCCCTATTGTTGGCAAAATTTCTAACTTTAATGTTAAAAACAACATAGACTTAGTTGATAAATTAAGCTCCTTGACAGACTTAAATGATTTTAACATGGTTAGTTTTGATGTTACTTCCTTGTTTACGAAAGTTCCTGTTGATGATTTATTAAGTTTCTTATCTGAAGAACTCGTTAACTATGATTTACCATTGCCAGTTCCTACTATCATTAAACTTATTAAACTTTGCATTGTTGATGCAAAATTTGTATTTAATGATAAGTTTTACACTCAGAAGTTTGGTATGGCAATGGGAAATCCTGTTTCACCTGTTCTTAGTAACCTATCCATGGAATTTTTTGAAACAAGATTGCTTAACACAATCCTCCCTAACAGAGCTAAATGGTTCAGATATGTTGATGATATTTTGTGTCTTATGCCCAAAAATGTAGATATACACCATTTCCTTGGAAAATTAAATAGCTTAGCCCATTCCATAAACTTTACTGTTGAGTTTGAAGAAAATAACTCATTACCTTTTCTAGATGTTTTAATTATTAAGGGTAATAATGAATTCAAATTTAAAATTTACAGAAAAGCTACAAATAACTGTTCCTATGTCCACTATTATTCTTCGCATCAGATAGAGTCAAACTGTCTGTTTTCTCATCAATGTTTTTGAGAGCTTTACGAATTTGTAGTCCTGAGTTCATAGATGAGGAAATATCCAAAATTTATGAAATAGGTAATGATTTAAAATACCCAAGAAATGTAATTGATAAATCTTTTAAAGTTGCTAGAAATGCTTTTTACAATCCAAACAGGGACAACCAGCCTTATTCAACTAAAAATATGTTGGTTCTCCTTTACCATGAAAACTTGGTTGATATGCCTTTCTCTTCTTAAGTTGTATTCAAAAATCTTGATACAGTAAAAAAAACTTTTGATAAAGAATTCCCCCCAAAATGCTGATGGATGTGTCTATAAGAATCCTTGTAAAATTTGCGATAAAGTTTATTACGGTCAAACTGGTAAAAATCTCGAACTAAGATTAAAACAACATAAATATAGCATTAGAACTGGACAAGATTTCAATGCTCTGTTTATTCATGTAAGAGATTTTAACCATCCAATTGATTTTCAAAAAGTTGAGAAAGTAGTATCAAGCAAGTCCATGGTCGTCAGGAATATAATTGAATCTTGTTTCATAAAAAGCAGTTTTGACAATAATATGAATATTTCCTTTGGTTTATATAAATTAGATCCATTTATAATTAATAGAATTTGGGAAGAGTTTAATAATACACTGGACAAATAATAATTTTAAAAATTTTCTTGGGTAGAATAGTTTGTTGGTGGTTGTGCAAAGGACCTGTTCAGTTTGGCCGGCGCGCGTCAGGTGTTTAACCGTTGTGGGATCTGATAGTGAGGTGTTGGCCAGACCCCCTTATATACCTTCCTTGGATGCTTTACTTTCATAGTTCCTTGATAATGTGAGTAGTCACGAAAGCGCTTGGAATTTCTCTATTCTTTCAGCGTGGTTGTTTTGCATATTCTGAAATCACCTGTTTACTGTGATCTTATTGCATATTATATATATAAATATATATATATATATATATATATATATATATATATATATATATATATATATATATATATTTGGAAAAGGCGTATGACAGGGTGGATAGGGGGGGCAATGTGGCAGATGTTGCAAGTGTATGGTGTAGGAGGTAGGTTACTGAAAGCAGTGAAGAGTTTTTACGAGGATAGTGAGGCTCAAGTTAGAGTATGTAGGAAAGAGGGAAATTTTTTCCCAGTAAAAGTAGGCCTTAGACAAGGATGTGTGATGTCACCGTGGTTGTTTAATATATTTATAGATGGGGTTGTAAGAGAAGTAAATGCGAGGGTCTTGGCAAGAGGTGTGGAGTTAAAAGATAAAGAATCACACACAAAGTGGGAGTTGTCACAGCTGCTCTTTGCTGATGACACTGTGCTCTTGGGAGATTCTGAAGAGAAGTTGCAGAGATTGGTGGATGAATTTGGTAGGGTGTGCAAAAGAAGAAAATTAAAGGTGAATACAGGAAAGAGTAAGGTTATGAGGATAACAAAAAAATTAGGTGATAAAAGATTGAATATCAGATTGGAGGGAGAGAGTATGGAGGAGGTGAATGTCTTCAGATATCTGGGAGTGGACGTGTCAGCGGATGGGTCTATGAAAGATGAGGTGAATCATAGAATTGATGAGGGGAAAAGAGTGAGTGGTGCACTTAGGAGTCTGTGGAGACAAAGAACTTTGTCCTTGGAGGCAAAGAGGGGAATGTATGAGAGTATAGTTTTACCAACGCTCTTATATGGGTGTGAAGCATGGGTGATGAATGTTGCAGCGAGGAGAAGGCTGGAGGCAGTGGAGATGTCATGTCTGACGGCAATGTGTGGTGTGAATATAATGCAGAGAATTCGTAGTTTGGTAGTTAGGAGGAGGTGTGGGATCACCAAAACTGTTGTCCAGAGGGCTTAGGAAGGGTTGTTGAGGTGGTTCGGACATGTAGAGAGAATGGAGCGAAACAGAATGACTTCAAGAGTGTATCAGTCTGTAGTGGAAGGAAGGCGGGGTAGGGGTCGGCCTAGGAAAGGTTGGAGAGAGGGTGTAAAGGAGGTTTTGTGTGCAAGGGGCTTGGACTTCCAGCAGGCATGCGTGAGCGTGTTTGATAGGAGTGAATGGAGACAAATGGTTTTTAATACTTGACTTGCTGTTGGAGTGTGAGCAAAGTAACATTTATGAAGGGGTTCAGAGAAACCGGCAGGCCGGACTTGAGTCCTGGAGATGGGAAGTACAGTGCCTGCACTCTGAAGGAGGGGTGTTAATGTTGCAGTTTAAAAACTGTAGTGTAAAGCACCCTTCTGGCAAGACAGTGATGGAGTGAATGATGGTGAAAGTTTTTCTTTTTCGGGCCACCCTGCCTTGGTGGGAATCGGCCAGTGTGATAATAATAAAATAATATAAAATAAATATATATATATACATACATTATATATATATATATTATATATATATATATATATATATATATATATATATAAATAATTATATATATATATATATATATATATATTTATATATATATATATATATATATATATATATATATATATATATTGCATATATATATATATATATATATATATATATATATATATATATATATATATATATATATATATATATATATATATATATATTCATTGAAAGGGACATAATGTTTTTCACCAAACTTACCTTAAAAGCCTCAGGTAACCTAATCTAGCATATTTTTTAGCTAATTTCTATTCAAAGCATCATACATGAGTTTAAATATATTTAAAGTTATTTAAAATCAATGGGCTATATTTTCTCTCTATGTTTAGATCGATTTTCATTCATAAATTGCATGATAACTTTTCGCTTACTATTATTTGCTGATAACACGAATATAATTATAATTTAAAGTCGCTGAATGGCGTGAACCATAAAATGATTTTCGTGAAGATAATGTCGAACCAAAACTCTCCAGAACCGGAGATGCAAGCCTGCAATTGTGCTCACCAACCTTCTGAGTTTTATGAATTATCAGTTTTTCATGGTTAAGTGGAAATCAGAAATACTGAAAATGTTATAATATTTTGGATAATAGCTCGGAAATGTAACCTTCGGAGACCTTTGTCTTTCCATTTTATTAATGACTATCTTTCCAAAGTCACTTGATTAATGGTAACGTTTTAGAGTTCATGATTTGTAGTTTTATATTGTTGTAGCTAATTGACGATGACAAGAAGATGGACTCGTTAGAAGCGGCAAATTATAGTTTGTTGAGGCACCAAGTGATTAAGAATACTTTAAACATATTTAGTAAATGTTAAGGCGTTGTTTGCCCTCACAGCCTTGCTCAAAGCCTGACTTCTCTGTTAGTACTGTTATTATCAAAGAAAGGGCTCAACAGACAAGGGTTATACAGCGCTGCGGGGCAGAAAATAGTGCTGGGGCTATAAACAGTTAGGTGGGGAGGGGATCAGAGTTGAGGGTAGAAAAGGGCTGGAAGGGACGCTAAGGGCTATGTGTCAAAGTTCGTATAGTAATTTCCTGTTACTACCTAGTTAATTAGTTGCTGTTTCTGCTAGAGAAACATTAGCCCCTATGTAATAACCTGACTTATGTGGCACTTCTTAGACTTACTACTCCAGTTCACTCTTTATTCTATACTTCTTTCCGAACTTTTTATTCAGGTTATTATAACCCAGGATAAAACACGAAAATCAAGTAGCGTGGTTTACTTCCACATGGGATCTTTAGGTTCTCAATCTGGATGATATCCAGAAGACGCTGAGATCTTCCAGGCACCCAATATTCTGCTTGGAAAATAGAACAACAGGCAATTTGTTGAAGTCACATGCACAGGATGTCGAAACCTACGACTAAGTGACTCCTTCAGGGATTTTGAAATATTAGGTTTTGTCTGACATATTATCATGGTTAAGCTATGGAGAGTAGCTGCAGCCTCACCAGTGTCTTGTTAGCGTGTTTCACTGATAAGTATCTGCTCTCCACTCTGTGTTTCATTGACACGTATCTGCTGTCAACTCTGTGTTTCATTGACAAGTATCTACTGTCAACTCTGTGTTTCATTGATAAGTATCTGCTCCCCACTCTGTGTTTCATTGATAAGTATCTTCTCTCCACTATGTGTTTCATTGATAAGTATCTGCTCTCCATTCTGTGTTTCATTGATAAGTATCTGCTCTCCACTCTGTGTTTCATTGATAACATAAGAACATAAGAAAGAAGGAACACTGCAACAGGCCTACTGACCCATGCTGAGCAGGTCCATGTCCCCCCCGCAGGTCAGACCAATGACTCGCCTCCGGATTAGTCCAATGACCCACCCAGTCTGGTCATCTCCACTCAAGGATGGAGCACTGCACCAGACCCAGCAGCACAAGCTAGTCAGGTCCAACTCACACCAATCCACACCCACTAATGTATTTATCTATCCTATTTTTAAAACTACACAACGTTTTACCTGAATAACTGTACTCGGGAGTTTGTTCCACTCATCCACAACTCTATTACCAAACCAGTGCTTTCCTATATCCTTCCTGAATCTGAATTTTTCCAACTTGAAACCATTGCTGCGAGTCCTGTCTTGGCTGGAAATTTTCAGCACGCAATTTACATCCCCTTCATTTATTCCTGTTTTCCATTTTTATACACCTCGATCATATCCCTGCTAATTCTACGCCTTTCGAGAGAGTGCAGATTCAGGGCCCTCAGTCTATCCACATAGGGAATATTTCTGATACATGGGATCATCTTTGTCATCCTCCTTTGTACGTTTTCCAGAGCATTTATATCCATTCTGTAATACGGTGACCAGAACTGAGCAGCATAGTCTAAATGAGGCCTAACCAAGGATATATAGAGTTGAAGAACAACCTGAGGACTTCTATTATTTATACTTCTAGATATGAAGCCAAGAATTCTGTTAGCTTTATTGCGAACACTAATGCACTGCTGTCTTGGTTTTAGATTACTGCTAACCAGAACTCCTAAATACTTTTCGCAATCAGTAGTATTAAGATCTACATTATTTAGTTTATATGTGGCATGGTTATTTACTTGTCCAACATTTAGAACTTTGCATTTGTCAATATTAAACTGCATCTGCCACTTCTCCGACCATTGCATCAGTCTATTCAAATCTTCCTGGAGTGCTCTAGTGTCCTCATTAGAATGAATTGGACAGCCTATTTTGGTGTCATCAGCAAATTTGCTTATCTCGCTATTTATTCCCTCATCTATGTTGTTTATGTAAATTGTGAACAACAACGGGCCCAACACTGACCCCTTAGGAACACCGCTTTTGACGTGCCCCCATTCTGATTTCTCCCCATTTATGCAAACTGTCTGCTGTCTATTTGTCAGCCATGCCTCTACCCAGGAAAAAATTTCTCCTATTCCGTGTGCCTTAAGTTTCCTCAATAGCCTCTGGTGTGGAACTTTATCGAAAGTCTATACACAATATCATATTCATTACCATGATCTACCTCCTCAAACACCTTAGTGAAAAAAGTTAGTAAATTCGTAAGACAGGAACTCCCCTTCGTAAAACCGTGTTGAGATTCATTAATTAATCTGTACCTATCAAGATGGCTACGAATTGCTTCGGCAATTATTGATTCCATAAATTTTCCCACTATGGAGGTAAGGCTTATTGGTCTATAGTTCGAAGCCAAGGACCTGTCACCTGCCTTGTAAATAGGTATTACATTTGCTATTTTCCACTTATCAGGCACTATGCCAGTTTGTAGTGATATGTTAAAAAGATTAGCCAAAGGTATGCTAAGTTCCTCTTTACACTCCTTTAACACCATTGCAAACAGTTCATCAGGGCCTGGAGATTTGTTAGGTTCTAGTTTCTCTATTTGTCTGAGGATCATGTCACTAGTTACCGCAATCGTACATAGTTTATTATTATCCTGTTCTACATAATCTATTATTTCAGGAATATCGCTAGTATTTTCCTGGGTGAAAACTGAGAGGAAGTAGATATTGAGAATTTCACACATATCCTTATCACTGTCAGTGATCTGACCGGAGTTACTCTTAAGTGGGCCTATCTTGTCCCTAATCTTACTTCTGTATACCTGAGAGAACCCTTTTGGGTTAGTCTTTGAATCCCTTGTGACCTTAGCCTCATAATCCTTTTTTGCTTTTCTTGTTGCTTTCTTCATTTCTCTCTCTAATTGAATATATTGATTTCTTAACTGCCCATCCCCTCTTTTGATACGCCTATACATGCCTCTCTTTTGACAAATGAGATGTTTTAATCTATTGTTCATCCATTTGGGATCATTTTTGTTAGATCTAATTTCCCTACTCGGAACAAAAGTTGTCTGGGCAGCTAGAACTATGCTCTGAAAACGTCATATTGGCAACCAAGATCACCTACCTACCTGACCCATAGTCAGGACATCCCAATTTAGCCCACCCAGGTAATTTTTCAGTCCCATGAAGTCGGCCAAGCGAAAATCTGGGACAGACATTTGATTGCAGTTATCTGGGTAATTCCATGATATACTGAAACTAAGTGATTTGTGATCACTGTCCCCAAGCTCATCATTAACATCAAGATTATTAATTAGTGAATCTTTGTTGGCAAGAACCAAGTCAAGCAGATTGTTTCCTCTAGTTGGTTCTGTCACAACCTGTTCTAAAAAGCAATCCTGAACCGTATCAAGAAAGCCCCTAGACTCAAGATTTCCTGTTATATTGTTCCAATCAATTTGTCTGAAGTTAAAATCTCCCATTCCTTATGAATTTCGTCAAGCTTACTGCCTAAATACTGTTCACTTATATGTTTTATCACTCAACAGACTTATCCCCCTATAATTTTTGGGGGCCTATAAATAACACCCAAAATTAATTTGTCACGTCCCTCGAGAAACTGTAGCCAAACAGATTCTGTGCTCAATGTTTCTAATCTTATATCATGTATAAGACAACAATTTAAATTTTCTCTGACATACATCGCCACACCACCACCCTTCCTGTTGACCCTATCAGTGTGGAATAGTTTATAACCCTGTATGTTGCATTCAGAAGGCATTTCTCTATCTTTCAGGTCTCTGTTTTACCAATAATATCTATATTACCTACACTTGCAAGTAATCTTAGCTCATCTATCTTATTTCTTAGACTCCTACTATTTGTAAAGTAAACCTTAAGTACCTGCTCTCCACTCTGTGTTTCAATGATAAGCATCTGCTCTCCACTCTGTGTTTCATTGATAAGTATCTGCTCTCCCCTCTGTGTTTCAATGATAAGTATCTGCTCTCCACTCTGTGTTTCATTGATAAGTATCTGCTCTCCACTCTGTGTTTCATTGAAAAGTATCTACTCTCCACTCTGTGTTTCAGTGATAAGTATCTGCTCTCCACTCTGTGTTTCATTGATAAGTATCTGCTCTCCACTCTGTGTTTCATTGATAAGTATCTTCTTTCCACTCTGTGTTTCATTGATAAGTATCTGCTCTCCACTTTCTGTTTCCCAACATCTGTTTAGAACTTTGTTCTTAGTATGTATCTATTATTATTATTGTTGTTGCTTCATTATTGTCATTTTATTAATAATTTATTAGTAGTAGTTATTATTATTATTATTATTATTATTATTATTATTATTATTATTATTATTATTATTATTATTATTAAATTCACATGTAATATAATACAAGACGTGTGGAAAATGGAAGGTATTCATATTTGATCCAAAGAAGGGCGTTCCCTTCTTTGAATATCTCCCATTCCTTGGATCAAGAGACCTTCACTGGCACCAAGGCGCTCCTGGTGAAAGGTTTCTATTCATCAACTCGTGTCGGATCGTCTTTACGTAATGTGAAAAAATATCATGAGTTCCCAATCATTGTTCAGGTATCGTCGACGGGTACCTGTAATATGTTGCCTGATTTTTTTCTTTTAACTAGAGAATGATTGATGTAATCATCTGCACACAACCTTTAACTTGTTTTGGTACTACAAAGTCCGCTCATGGATTTGGTTTCCAAGCAGTAACCTACGAAAGCGTCTTCAGATCGTTTTCAAACTTTCAGCAAAGTTCTATAAGAATTTTGAAGACTATTTTTATTTGAAGTGGTTAGGTGCAAACTTGGAATCGTTGGATACAGCGCGATTCTTGAAGATTTTCTAACCTTGTTCTTCTTGTTTTGTTATTGTTGTTTTGCTGTTGTTGATATTGTTATTTTGTTACTGAAATTACCATTTAATTATATAAAATGTGACACTGATTTTCATTCAGTAATTGAAAAATATATTGTAGTGTTTCCAGAAATATATACTCTGTAAAGAAAACCTTTTCCAGTATTAGTTTCACCCAGTATTTAATGGGTTCAAGATATTCATAATTAGGTTTTATTCCTTCAATGAATTAAAAGACAAGAGCTGTAACTCTTAAGAGTTTACCCAAAGATGACTATTTAGATCCATCATTGACTATTTCTGTTGTGTCTGCAGTATTTACACACCTTATTTCTGCTGTGTTCAAGCAGACTGTTTCTTCTGACATAATGTGAGCTTTTTGCTGAGGCCAGTTATGTTCATTAGAGAGCCAGTTCGGTCCGTGGAGCCACAATTTATTATCCACAAATTTCTTGAGTGGGACACCACGTGACAACATGTCAGCTGGATTCTCTTGGGTAGAGACGTGGAGAAAGAGATAAACTCTCTGCATCTCTTTTATTTCTGTTACTCTATTCTGTACATAAACCA
The DNA here is from genome assembly GCF_038502225.1 of Cherax quadricarinatus. Taxonomy (NCBI): domain Eukaryota; kingdom Metazoa; phylum Arthropoda; class Malacostraca; order Decapoda; family Parastacidae; genus Cherax; species Cherax quadricarinatus. The sequence goes on from NC_091300.1 coordinate 51,699,765, forward strand.
ACTTACTCTTATTATTTCTTAACCACTGGAGAACTGCTTAATTATCACTCCAGATCACGGTTTTTTCAATAGTAAGGTGATCAAGTACTTTGTTGAGATAAACAGTTAATTTTGTACCTACATAGAGTGCTGTCAGTTCCAATTGTGGTACTGTTCTGACCTTCAAGGGTGCGACCCTGGCCTTTGAAGTAATTAGTGTACTTCCTTCAGCATTACTCATGTAAGCTACAGCGACATAACCTCTGGTTGACACATCACAGAACACATGTAATGTGTACTTGTTTCCCTCTTGACCTATTTGTCTGGAAAATGTAATTTGATGAAGTTGTTTAAACTCCTTGGATATTTCATCCCACGCTTGAATCATTTCTAGAGGAAAATTCTCATCCCATCCAATTTTGAGCTTCCATGCATCTTGCATAAGCATTTTACCCTTTATGGTAATTGGTGAGACGAGTCCTAGAGGATCAAAACATTGTGATACCTCTGACAGTAAACTACATTTAGTGAGTGTACTGCATGATTTATTGTTTATCCTTTTGAGACTCAAAGTATCTTCCTGTGTGTCCCAATTAAGTCCCAGTATATTGTTGCAATCAGGAATTTCAGTTTCAGGGAAATCTTATTTGATAAGTTCCCTTAATTGTTTTGAATTAGTATTCCACATCCTTTGATGCATATTTGCTTCTTTTATCTCCTTGTTAGCTTCTCTGTATAAGGATTTCAAATCCTCCTCTTTATTCGCAGTATCTTGAAGATTGTCCACATAGAAACATTTCTTTAAGATTTCTTTGAAGGGACTTTCAGATTTCTTCAAATGTGTATTTAGAGTAGCTTCTAGTAAGAATGGAGAGGATGTTGCACCAAATAATACTGATTTGAAACGATAAGTTTTCACAAGACTTTGAAGATCATGTGGATTTTCAGGCCACAAGAATCGAGTATAATCTCTATTTATTTCCTGTAGTCCTACTTTTAGGAGAGTTGTAGAAAATTTCTCCATGTTCAAAACGAGAGATGCCAAGCCAATGATGACCCTTTTCAAATCACTTGTTCTCTCTAGGCTGGAATACTGCTGTACATTAACATCTCCATTCAAAGCAGGTGAAATTGCAGATCAAGAGAGTGTACAGAGATCCTTTACTGCACGTTCTGTCAAGCACCTTAACTACTGGGAACGCTTGGAAGCACTTGACTTGTACTCGTTGGAACGCAGGAGGGAGAGATATATCATAATCTACACTTGGAAAATCCTGGAAGGAATGGTCCCAAATATGCATACAGAAATCACTCCATACAAAAGTAAAAGACTGGGCAGGCGACGCAAAATGCCCCCAATTAAAAGTAGGGGCGCCATTGGTACACTAAGAGAAAACACCACAAGTGTCCGGGGCCCAAGACTGTTCAAGAGCCTCCCATCAAGCATTAGGGGAATTGCCAATAAACCCCTGGCTGCCTTCAAGAGAGAGTTGGACAGATACCTAAAGTCAGTGCCGGATCAGCCGGGCTGTGGCTCGTACGTTGGACTGCGTGGGGCCAGCAGTAACAGCCTGGTTGATTAGGCCCTGATCCATCGGGAGGCCTGGTCATGGACCGGGCCGCGGGGGCGTTGATCCCCGGAATAACCTCCAGGTAACACACATCAAAAATATATATACACAAGACAAGCCAAGGAGGTGGAAATTTTCAGCTCAAGTAATTTTACACTTCTCAGTGCTTCAGCAAGAGCTGTGCAATGTTGCAAGAGTAGCAACATTAGAAATGAGGGGAAGTTTTCTCAGTGTCGAGTAGATGATGGCCTCCAAGTTTACAGAAAGCCTGAAACAGAAAAAAAGTAGAAGATTTAATAGCCACCCCTAAGCTTCTTCTAATTGTTGAAAACAAGTCATTTGACATTAGAGATTACGTTGCACTGGTGACTAATACACATACAGATGATGCTATTATGTGTAAACCTTCAAATTAATAAAATAATCGAATGCGCTCTTTTATCTGCCTCAACGTACGTCACGGGAGGTTCTGGAATGTACCAGGAAATGCTAGGAAGAACCTCATCATATATTCCTATGCACTGCCTACCAGTATCCTCATATCCATTATTATACCTGTATTGTTTGTGAATCTTCCAAAATATTCCGATTCTTTAAAACATAGTAACTAGACAATTCCTGAGTTTTCCGAATAATCTTTAAAACCTTCATCACCACTAACAGCCTTATTCTATAATCCACTAAGACAGTTGCAATAACCATGTTGCAATCAACCATCTATGTGTTCATTTATACAGCTATACTTCGATGGGTGTAGGATATCAGTGGAAATAAACCACTTTGATTTTTTTTGTGTTATTCTAGGTATTCTACACATGTGCTGCTATATATGATAATTTATGTAATTGTATTTGTGTGTACCTGTTACAAAATGGGATACCCATAAAGTACAGACATCTCCAGAGAATACTAGAAATAAACTTATTGATCCCCCTCCCCCTCTAGCCTGTTTCTGGTTTTGTAACAGTTTGTCAGAGAATATTCTAGTTCACTTGTCCTTTAAAATTAAAAAAAAACATTTTAATAGCTCTTTTGGGGATTACAAATGTTCGAATATAAACCAAATAAATAAAATTTTAGATTTTTTATATCAAAAGGTGTCTAGGTGGTACCAACTGAATTTAATATATTTGGTATAAATAATACTTTAATAATAATAATAATAATAATAATAATAATAAGAAGAAGAAGAAGAAGAAGCGCTAAGCCTACAAGGGTCATACAACAATTAAGGTGATAAGCTCCTACACTTCTCCTGGAATATAACTTTGTATACAATTTTATCAGGTATCTTGTACATATAATCGTATAGTACTATGATCACATTTAATAACTGTAAGACTCTTAAGTACCGCCTGCTACATTGTTATGATGAGATATGCTCAAGTAAATGAATAATAAGTATATACAAGTGTATGTGGGAATGTGTGTATGTGCTCATATATGCTCGTAATGCCTCAGTAAGAAGACTCATCTTAGACTTAAAACAGCGACAGACGAGAAGTTCCTAAATAATCTAAGTTCTCATCCATCAAGGCAATCAAACAGCTTGCTTGAACAATATGACGAACTATTCGCCAAACACCAATAATATACGAAGCAGCAGTGAACAGCACAGCGTCAGGCAAGGAACAAGGAGACCAAAAATGACTCTAACTGGGGACCATCGGCAGGTCCTCCACAAAAGCATAAAACTTTCTTATCACTGAAACTAAGTTCAGCATTACCTAATCCCCTGCTACAACAGTGGTTAGATGCCGGAAGAAATATATGCTGGAAGCTTTAACTTAGGACCAGAAATATACAAGGTGTCTCCAGATACATTCTATGCAAAGCTTGAAATATCATCGAGTCGAAATAATGCTTTGTGAACAGAGTTGCACAGAGTTAGGAAAAGTATGTCCCGGCTCCCTAACGAAGACATTACTAAAAACAGATCCTAAATCACAAGAGATGACAACAGACTAAGCATGCTGCCACCATGAGCAACAGACAAGATGTTTCTCCTATGAGAAGCAGCGGAAGTGAGAGGGCAAAGCAAGGACTACAGCTCTGACAGCACGTGTGATCACATGACTTACCAGGTTGCGCCTGGCACAAAACTGCCTGACTAGCTGGCAGGCAGTTTGCAAGTGCTGGCACCCAACCATAACTCTCCATCAGCGAGCACAATGAGAGGTGTAATTGATACATTCTACCTACATACATAAGCTATTATATTAAGTGAAATAATGACATAAACTAAGCTATTTTCATTGTAGCTATTAATGAAAACATCGGTTATATATATTTATATGAAATTCAAAATATACATAATATACATTACGTCCTTTTCAGGGGGCACAACAGTACCTATACTGAATGAACTTACTACTAATGATTATATATTATATCAGTTATGCTGCATTCATTGATTGCAGCCACTGGTGCTCACAGGTCTACCAGAACGGATATCTTTGACAAATGACTTTAACAAAGGATAGAGGGGAATGTCCAGTTGTAGCTCCACTTCAAGCGAGTTATTATGATACTAATGGTGTTTATAACTAGTATGTTCAAGTATTTCCCTCCTTCGCTTTTAGTATGCTGCTGACAAGATTCAGTGCAACTAGCTCTGTTAGTGTTGAACTGAACTAGATATTCAGCTTATGAGATATATACACTTATTCCCAATGAATATTTTACAGGCTGCTGTAGTGTGGCGTGTTGTCTCCTGGGCTGAACCCACCTCTTCAAGGGGGGCTGCTTGGTGCAGTGAAGAGGCTCTTGGTCTGAGAAATTAGACCTTTTGGTCTCCTTCTTCAGACTGAACCTAATTACCTCCCAATGTCCCCTTCTCTATCCCATCCTCCCCATCTTCTGTTTCCCTTTTCTCCCTCCCTCCCATCCTCCCCTTTTCCCCATCCTGTTTGTAGCCTCTAGGGTCCTTCCCTCTGGCATTATGGTTTCTAGATAGGGGGAAGTGTGCCGGGGTTCATCCCGCTCCATGGGGTTCCTCGGGTGTGGTGTAGTTTGCCGTGGAATCTGGATCATCTGGAGGCGCCCTGCTTCCTTCCCGGATTTCCAGCAGATGGGGCGGGGTGTCCTGCAGGTGATGGGTGTATCTCCAGAGGCTGCCTGTTGGTTCTGTGAGGTGGCAGCTGGTTGGATGCCTGCTTTGTGGTGGATATCCGACCGCCCTCTCTTTTGTCCACAGAAGTGGCTTGGTAGATGTGAAGTTGCTTTCCCAGAGCGCTGGTTTACTGGCGTGAAGGATAGGGTATGGCACAGGTTCCACACTGCATCTGCACTGCTGGCGGTCTCGAGGTCCTCTTGGATGAGAGGGGACTCTTAAGGCTTTTTCATGCCTTATGATAACTATTCCTTCACTGTCCCACTTCTTATTTATCTATCCCTCTTTCTTTTTTTCTATAAAATAATAATAAAGAGGTAACACCATCATGGAGTCTTAGTTCCATGACCTTCCTCTTCCTCCCAGGCCTCTTTTTGTTACTGCATCCTGTTCTGACCTGGCTTCATTACTGGACCATTCACCAGACTTTTCCCATACCCCTATATCTCCTGCTGGTGACACTTTGTCACCTACTCCAGGAGCCAAGGCTCCGCCCATTTCTTCTACTGCCTCTGACTCTTGCATGCCTTTATGCATTTGGCTTCCCCAAATACCTGAGGCAGGCGATCGCTCACCTGCCTCAGGTAGGGCCGCCCGTGGTCTCACGCCTAAACGTTCCAGACCATTTACTAATGACAGTTCTTCAATTTCTGCTCATTCCACCCAGAAATGACCTACACGACACCCACTTCCTTTACACACCATGTTTACAAGTACTCAGTGGACCAAATTCTTTTCCCTACAACCGACGTCTCCAACAGATTTTCTTTCAGACCTCAGTATCGGTAAAGCTCTTTTATGACACGTTTGCAAAAATATATCCATTAACGCTCTTCAGAGAGATGCATGCATCGTAGCACTTCATAATTCGGATCAAACTCTTGATCTTTCCCATCATATTTCCAATGTCACAGTTAACAACCACACTACTCTCAATTCTTGCAGTGTTATGGTGGTCTTACCATGTACCATTGAACAGTGTAATTTTCTGTCTTGCAGAGATACTTTAGAGCAATTAGCCCTTCAGGACCTTCCGAGTCTCAAAGTGGATGCACATGTCATGCCCGCTCGTGGACGAAGGTGCTTTCCAGTAACATCGCCCGCTTAACGTTTTATTGCCATGAACTCCGGTCCTCTGTTTATATTGCAGGACATCGCCTAGGGGTCCATAAAGTGGTCCCTACACCCCAACAGTGTCGAAATTGTTGGCGCTTCAGACAACCAGCTAAATACTACAGGCCTGCGGTAGAGTACCCGGTCTGCAGTGCCGTGGATCATGCAGATGCATCTTGCAGTCTTTCCCCCATTGTCTTAATTGCAATGAAACTCATCCTTCTTTTTCCCACTGATGTCAGGTCTATCTTAATGAACATGAAATCTGTTGTCTTAAGGAGAGCAGAGACCTTACTTATGCTATGGCTGTCTCTCGGCTCCACCTTCAGGGGAATCTTCCTCGTGTTCCTTAATCTCGAGTAGCTAGGAAACATCCAACCTTGGTGGTCCCCCGCATACCATCTCTTCTGGTGGTATGTCTTCTGGGGTCATTCACATCTTTAATTCTTTTGCAGTTTTACCCTCAGAAACCCCCACCTTACCTATTCCTACTTCTTCTTTACGTCGCTTGCTAATTTCTCAGGCTACGAGGCCTCTCATGCCTGCACCTTCTTCGCGCGTATCACCTGCGAAGACGAACCAGTCTCCTAAGCCCAAGTCTCCTCGCATTCCTCCCATGCTTACAATTCCACAACAGCTTTCTTTCTCGGCCTCGGTGCCTAGTTTTCATCCCCTTTCTAACTCGCACGAAGGTGGAGGTTCACCCCCTCGTTTGGTCCCCCCTTCTCCTGTTCCCTCCAGACTTCTTCCCCAGTCTCCTTCCAGCTTCCTTCCTCTCCTGTTCCACTCTTCTGCCCCCACTGGCACATCTCTCCAGGTTCATACTCCCCTCCCCTCTCAGACCTCTTTGGTTCCCTCGATAGTCTCCGCGATCTGTACTTGCTCTACCTCGCCTGTCTCTGAAGTCATGGTATCGGCATCTTCCTTGTCTACTGAAACACTTGATCCGACTATACTGCAGAGACGAAACCCTCAACAAAAACCCATGCGCCTCCTTATGCCCTTCTTATTTTTCACAACTCTCGCAGCAATCTTATTCTTCCCAGCATTTCAATTTCTCCTTGCTTATACGCTTTTCATTGCCTCCACACATTGACTTTACTGACCCTACTAGCTCGTCGATTTTAACACTTCTCATTGTTAGCATACCTATCTTTGTGAATAATGACTTATTTACAATAGAATATTCTTGGCCTTAGGGGTAACTGGGGAGTGCTCCAGGTGTTGCTCTCCCAGTTGTTCATCCCGTTTCGGGCTATGTGCTGTTGTATTCTTCTCATCCCTTTCCTGATGAAGCTTTTAATGAGTGTGCGCTTCTTGTGCACATTGGGTATACCGTTTCAACAGGTCTTTGTTCGTTCTCAGCTGCATTATACTCCAGCCTGTATTTATTTACACAAGTGGTATACAGTTTGCTCTTTATATCTCTCTTCTTCCCGTGCATTCTGTATCTTAGATGTTGCATTCTTGGTCTCTTCTCCTCTGCCACCCATCTTGTTGTTAGGCAGTTTTAACGCTCATCATCTTTGGGGAGGGTCCCACTGTGACTCTCGTGGTGATCATTTGGAGACTGTATCACTTCTCATCCTCTTCATGTTTTATTCTATCTGTTCCTCGTCAATTGCCCTGAGTGCTTACTCTGACCAGTTTCTCTTCGTCTTCACTCACTCCGGTTTTCTCTCCAGTTGCCTCCCTTGTATGTTCATGCACCGTCTGCCTTTTCCCTTTTCCCCTAGGAGGTTCCAACGGTTCGTGTCTGTTCTCCCCTACTGCTGTGCGCCAAAGCTCTCCTTCCTACTGCTGCTTCTCGTTCTCTTTTTCTTGGCCACTTCCGGTCGCATGCTCATGCCGTCGTTGTTTATAGAGATGGTTCTAAATCTTCTGACGGTGTTGGGCTCGTGGCGGTATTCCCTGACTATGTTGTCTGGGGTCATTTGTTAGTCTCAGCTAGTATTTTTATCGCTGAATTGTATGCCATCCTCATAGCGCTTCTCCGTATTACATATATGTCTCCATCGGCGTTCGTAATAATTTCAGAGCCCTCAACGCTTTACAGGCCATTAAACAATTTGATTCCCGTCATCCACTGGACCATCGTATTCAATTTTGGTTGCACCGTGTGGCTAGCAAAGACAAAGACGTCGTTTTCTGTTGGGTCCCTGGACACGTTAATGTGTAGGGCAACGAACAGGTGGATGCTGCTGTGCAGTCAGCATTTGGCAACAACGGTGGTCAGGCATGCACTATAACAAATTGCACTCTATTAAACCGGTTTTAGGTTTGTGTACATCTTCTTACCACCGTTGCCGTACTCTGGAGACTGCGTTCTCCCATCTCAGCATTGGCCATACTCGCCTTACCCATAGGTATCTCTTGGAACGACACCCTATTCGTCTCTGTGAGGTTTGTCGGGTCCCCATTTCGGTTCTTCACTTTCTTGCGGATTGACCAGTTTACCGGCGGGCTCACAGGATTTACCTCCATGGACGCTGCTGCCCTTCCGCTCTTACCTGATCTTCCTTTCTTGCAGACGGCTCTGCCTTACACTTACTATCACTTTTTTATTTCTTGTCAGCATTTGCTTTAGTATACCAGCTTTGATACATAGCCCCTAGCGTCCCTTCCAGCTCTTTTCTCCCCTCACCCCTGATCCCCTTTCCACCTAGCTGTTTATAGCCCTGCACTATTTTCTGCCCCGCAGTGTTGTATGACCCTTGTCAGTTTAGCGCTTTATTTCATTATAATAATGGGCTCAACCCATCCAAGCACTGTGCTCCTGGGCAGCGAGGTGGCTCTTGGCCTGGTAGCAAAGCTCGTGATTCACACGATGAAGAATCCTGGTTCGAATCCTGGAAAGACTGGACACATTGGGCTTGTTTCCTTACATCAGTTGTCCATGTTCACCCATCAGCAAAAATGGGTTCCTGGGTGTGAGTCGCATCCCGGGACAAAATTGACCTAATTTATCCGAAATTCTCTGCATAACAAGCGTTTTTCTATATGGTAGTAATTCATTAATGTCAACTATGCCTGTGTTATTTTCTTGTGTTATTTTGCATTTATTTAAAGTTACCCTCCCTTCAGAGAAGATGACTTGATGCCAGTAAAAGCCTATGGTTCCAAGGAGTTATAGTTTCCTTTCACCTTCTCTGATCCTGCCTGATCATCTCTAAGTGTTGCATGGCTCTTATTCATGGTAGTAGTAGTAGTAATAATAATAATAATAATAATAATACAATAATATTAAAATATAATGATAATAATAATAAAATCACAATAATATTAAAATATAATAATAATAATAATAATAATAATAATAATAATAATACGGAATTTAAGCAAGTTATCCTGTCTTTTACCATCTCTTTAATTATAATTTCTGTCTCTTGTATATTCTCATACTTGCATCTTCTCTGAGGCCGTTGCTCTATACTCTTATCCTTCACCTGGTGTGAAGTACAGTGTAATTCCCAGTCTGGTGCTGTCTTCACTACCCATCTCTTGTTTACCTGTTGATGGTACCGAGGAGTGACTGCTGCGGCAGCTCGATCCCGAAGTGAACCTCTTGGTTGCTACATTGATTAGACAGGCTATTATTAGCGTTAACAGAACGCAGGTAACGTAAGAAAACGACAGGTGCAGAGCAAGCTTTCATTTGTATAACGTTTCGCTCTTTTTCCCTTAATAATGCTCTATATTGAGCGAAACGTAATCACAATAAATGTGTGCTGTTCTCTTGCGTCTCATCTATAAATAAACTTTATAGCCCATTACACAAATAACCCTCACAAAGGAGAAAAAAAAATATAACGACATTTTGGTCCGAGTTGGACCACTGACGAATCCCACAGAAGCGCGAAAGGAAAGGAGCCAGTATTTATACAAGAGAAGGATGAGGACAGGAGGACGAAGGAGGCAGTAGAATAAAGTTAGAAGTACTGATAGAGGTAGTGGAGGTGGCAGTAGTAGTAGTAGTGGTAATTAGTAGCAGTAGTAGTAGTGGTAATAAGTGCAATAGTGGCAGAAGTGGTAATAAGGAAGTAATGGAGTAACACCAAGTCGGACCTAAAGATCTTCATATGTTTCTTTCTCCTATGTGCGGGTTATTTGTGTATTGTTTCAGGAACGGTATTGTGCCTTTTTAATCTTTGCAGCCTAACTGATTAGGAACTGTCTTCAGAAACCCGTCAAATTCTCTCTTGAAAACAATTACGGGTCCTTTGGGGCAAGTTTCCTTACATCTGCTGCCCATTTTGAACAAACAGTAAATAAATAACTGAGTGTTAACTGAATATAGTTGGTGGTATTTGGGTTAAGGAAAGGGATGGTTTCCATTGAATTGGTTCTCCTGTTTACATCACGGAAACCAATAAACTCATCTTATTGAAACTCACACAAGTTATTCTACAATGAAAGAACACGTACCATTTTATTAACATAATAAATATTTTGAATTCAGATTAATATTTAAGATTTGTTGCTAGTTTTAGAAAAATAATTGTCATGTAAATGGCAAAAGTATTTGAGTAAAAAAGGAAGGTGCAAAATAGTTTAAAGATCTGTTTTAAATTTCATCTACATAGCTTAGTTTCTTGGTGATATATTAGATAATGATACTTTAAAAACTTATATTTATAATATTCTCAAACTAGAATCTACAAAGCCCATTTAAAATAAATATTCTTCATAAACAAACTAAATTTGACACTGTGAAGCCACATAAAGATCTTACAATTCTAATTTTTTTAAACTAGTAAATTTGTAAGAAAACAGACTAAACTGTTAATGGTTCATCCTTCTTATAAAATTAATCAGCGTTCAAAGGATTGAAAACCATCATAAAAGTCATTCTTTAGTTATTGAATAAATATCATTATAACCAGGTATTTAACGATAACTCAGGGTTTTTGTAGCCTAATAACGCAATCTCTTCCATTAAAAAATAAGTACCTAGGCATGCCAATAACAATCACACCAGGATTGAGAATTTGAAGCAAATAGGAAGAGGCTTTCTCAGACTATGGCACAAAAATCAAAACCAATAATTGTATATATAACATTTTTATTATAGTAATTACACATGTCAATAGGTACATGATTCTATTCACCTAGTTGCAGTAGAACGACGGTAAAAGTTTAAGGCCGATCAAGAGAGAAGTTTTCAAGGTATAAACTAAACCAAGGTATAAACTAAACAAAGAAGTCAGGCGTTCAGTTAAGCGCATCTCTTGGAGATACCCAGAAAGAAGTTTGCAAACACCATTAAACATCGAAGTGCTACTGCCTGATGCTGATTTCCGTATGTAAAGACCACAAAGCCATCTCATATACACTTGCAAATCATCGAGGTGTAAGGATGTAATGTGTCGAGGAAACAGGTTTGACTGAACTTACAGATTTCGATTACGATAGTGGCGCGACAGACGCTCATGACATGCAACGATAGCGGAGCGAAATATGCTCATGACACGCAACGATAGCGGTAAGAAATATGCTCATGACATACAACGATAAGCGTACGAAAGATGCTCATGATATGCAACGATAGCAGCGCGAAATATGCTAATGATTTGCAACGGTAGCGGCACGATAGATGTTCATGACATGCAATGACTGTGGCACAATAGATGTTCAAGATTTACAATGAGAGCGGCAGGAAGTCATCACCATCAGTGTTGTTACCATCACCACCACCGTTGTTACCAGCACCACCAACTTTGTTGCCATCACCACCACCGTTGTTACCATCACCACTAGTGTTGTTGAAATCACCGCCTTCATTGTTACCATCACCACCACCGTTGTTACCATCACCACCACCGTTGTTACCATCACCACCGTTGTTACCATCACTACCACAGTTCCTACGATCACTACCACCGTTGTTACAGTAACCACTACCGTTGCTACCAGCCCCTTCACCACTACCACAGTTCCTACGATCACCACCACCGTTGTTACAATCACCACCGCCGTTGTTACAATCACCACCACCGTTGTTACCATCACCATCTGGAAACGTTTCGCCAACTAGTGGCCTCTTCAGTCCAACACAGAGAAACGGTGAAAGATGAGTGTGAGTAATCAGTCCCTCAGCCTGGAGTCGATGTGCTCCGTCCATCAATCTTGATTAAGGTGCAGCTTATTGACGGAGAGCTTACGTACCCCAGACAGATGAGATGAAGCAGTGGTAGATGGAGTCACCAGTGGAGAAAACACACTAGTGGAAGTATGTCGAGCCAATAACGTTAGGTAAACTGTGAGGAATTCCCTGCATCAGGGTCCCAAGATGTAGCTGTGTATGACAGAGTTTGTTAAATGAATAACTTAGAAAACCCACAAATCGATAAATAAGACATTTGTGCAACACTTTTCCAGAATAAACTTGCCTAAATTTTATACAAATGTCATATTTATCAACTTATCGGTTTTTAAACTGACAAGATACAGATACAACAACATCTCGGGATCTTGATGCAGGGAATTCTTCATAACTTACCTAACCTATAGACTCGACCTACTTCCACTAGTGGGTTTTCTCCACTGGTGACTCCGCCTACCGCTGATCCGCCTCATTTGTCTGCGGTATATGTGTCCCATCTCAGCGAATATGCTGCATTTTAATCAAGATTGATGGACTGAGCATATCAATTCCAAGATGAGTGACTGATTACCACACACTCCTCATTTTCCACCGTTTCTCTGTGTTGGGTTGAACAGATCATTGGCTGGTAAAACATTTCCAGAATTAAGACACCCAAGTGTTGCACAAGTGTTTTATTTATCATGTGTAGAGCTACAATATAACATGTGGACTCCTTTTGTTTATAGTGTTGATATAACTACCAGTAATTTGTTCGCCTTATTACGTACGCTTAGGCAGTTCTGTCTTGGTATCAGGTGCTGCTTACCATAATTCCCAAGTGTGACTTTGTAAATGGTACAAGCCGGACCGTAACGTCGTCGTAGACGCCTCTCTTATGTGCGGGTTATTTGTGTACTCCCAAGTGCTTTTTTCATTCTGTATGGACAAGGTCTATATTATTTAGTTTATAAGTACTAGGAATATTTGCTCTCCCGTGCTTCAGGATTTTGCATTTATTTACTCTGAACTGCAGCTGCCACTTTTCTGATCACGACATAAGCTTGTCGACTCCTCCTGAAATTCAGTTGCATCTTCCTCTGAATTAACTATCCTGCCAGTTTTTGTTATTCCCTCGTCTAGGTCATAAATGTATATTATGAACAACAATGGGACTAAAACTGATCCTTGTGGTACGCCACTTGTGACTGATCCCAACTCAGATTTCACCACATTTATGCAGAGTCTCTGCTTCCTGTTGGTCAGTCACGCCTCGATCCATGACAGGACATTTACCCAATACTATGAGCTGCCACTTTCATTAACAGTCATTTGTGTGGTACTCTATCAATAGCTTTACTAAAATTCAAGAATAAATAATATCGTATCCTTTATAATAATCATCTGCCTCAAATGCCTAACTGAAGTCAGTAAATTAGTCAGGCCGGAATGGTCCCTCGTGAATCCATGCTGAGTGTCATAGATCAAATTGTGTTTATTAAGATGGTTTCTTAAAATATCAGCTATAATTGACTCTAGTAATTAGCCTACTGTTGAGATCAGTCTTACTGGGAGATAATTTGACGTTAATGACTAATTCCGTGCTTTAAAAATTGTAATTATATTAGTCATCTTCCACATTTCATACACTAAACCTGTTAGAAGTTCCATTTTGCACTCTTTAAAAACCCTTGAAAAATTTTCATCAGGGTCCGGTGATATATTTTGGTTTAATCGGTCAGTCTGTTTGATTACAATATCCCTGGTGATTCTCATATTACATACTTTAATTTCTTCTGGTCCACTATAAAAATTAATTACAAGGATATCGTTTGTGTCTTCATGTGTGAAAACCGAGAGAAAATAAGTATTAAAAATCGCAGTGGAGCAACCTGGTCTCTGGTACATAGAGCCTCAAGGGACAAGTAACGTGTTGGAGCAACATGGTGTCAAGCACATTCAGCCTGGCCCCACGGGCAAGAAAATTGCTCTAGTAACATATTGACAGAAACAATAAGCTCCTAGGTGAAGGTAAAGTTTTGTTCTTAACAACCTTGTAAGAAATAAGGTTGATTTTATGAACCTGAATTCTGACAAGCTCATTTTTGCTATTTTATTGCATTTCTATATGTAAATCATTTTTTTAACTTCTGATCTCTTTGAATCTGGTAAGTTTGTGGGTTTGGAAGTATTTTCAATTGAATGGGTTGTATAACCCTTGTGAGTTTAGAGCTTAGTTATGATTATAAAAAAATGTGGTTACCTTTTATTTTTCTTTGATTTCCCGCGTCTGTTTATCATTTGTTTGGTCTCGTTAGGAGAACATCCTGAACATCCTTATTACATTTGTCGTTATGTATTTATTTATAATTATATAACATGACAAATTCCTTGTATAATATATTTTCTAACAAACTCTTCTAACAACAGTATGTTTTCCTTTCTTGTAATCTAATTTACCATTAAATTAGCTACCAGCTTGTAGTTCGTCCGGGACTATTAACAAGTCCTGACCGAAATATCTTCTAATAAATTTTCTTTAAACTGTTACTGTACTGTGACTCTGAAATGCTTCTGCGTCATTTTTCTCCCCTATAAATGAGTTCTTTATATATTTGTTATTTACAATGAAAAGTGATTATATTAAAACTGGGTTTAACTAATGCCTTTAATATATACCTTTGATGAGTCTCGAGTCTTACTACTCTCGGAGCCCGGCCATGTTCCAGGCTCGTCTGGTGCTTGCCTGATCAACTAGGCTGTAGCTGCTGGAGGCCAGCTGCCCCACACATCCATCACAGCCTGGCTGATTTGACACCAGCCTGGTTGATCTGGCATAACAATTATAGTTTCTTTTCAATTAAGTACAAGATGTAGAGATGATGATGTGTCTCCTCAAACTTTGTTTAACATGTTGATGTAGAGATGATGATGCGTCTCCTCCCACAACTCAGGTCATCATCTCCTTAATGTGTTGATGCTCGAAAATCATCATACTGATAAATTTAGTTTATCCTTATTTTGATTTCACTATTCCAGTCTCATAGACATTCCAAATTTGGTAAAAGTTAAATAAATCGAATATAATTAAACCGACGGAACCAATCTTTTTGAGACTACGCCAATATATCTGCTCGTTAAATCTCTATATTATTTTTCTTTTTGTTCCACGTTCAGTGATTTTCAATCATGTCGTGATTTTCAATCATGCAGATAGTTTGAAACAATCACTTTTTTCATATGAGTCTATTTGTGCAAACCATTTCTAGTTTGTGCTTATACACGCACAAATCTATAAATCAAGAGCTCCGTTAATTCAAATTTTAAATTGCCAAAAATGCTCGTAAAAAAATAAAGCAATTACCGGGTTTACGAAAGTGTGATGGATTTATTAGGCAATTAGTATTTTTTGATGGACATTAAACGGGCAATCAGTTTTAAAGGCGAGTAATCCATAGAAGCAGGACCCTCACATTACATATTCTCTACCGTGATCACGGTCGCCACGTTCATCCGCCTTAAGCCACGGTACCTTCTTGGTTTTTTACGCTAAATTAATACAGATTATGCTCACACGAACACTCAGATGTTCAGAGGCGGGGCCAGAAGCTAGGACTCGACCCCTGCAACCATAAATAGGTGACTACAAATATGTGATTACTCACATAAACACACACACAGGGGCCAGGAGCTATGATTCGACCCCTGCAACCACGATTAGGTGAGTACACACACAACCTAATAGAGTTCTATGACAAGGTGACACCAGTAAGACAGCAGAGAGAGGAGTGGGTAGATTGCATTTTCTTGGACAGTAAGAAGGCTTTTGACAGTTCCACACAAGACATTAGTGCAAAATCAGAGAGGTATAACAGGGAAGGCACTGCAAAGGATCGGGGAACATCTGAAAAGAAGCCAGCAGAGAGTCATGGTATGTGATGAGGTGTCAGAATGGCCGCCTGTGACATGCGGGCTTTCACAGAGGTCAGTCCTAGGACCGGTGTTGTTTCTGGTATATGTGAATGACATGAACGGAAGGAATAGACTCAGAAGTGTCCCTGTTTGCCGACGATGTGAAGTTAATGAGAAGAATTCAGTCGGAGGAGGATAAGGCAGGACGACAGAGGGATCTGGACAGGCTGCAGGCCAGGTCGAGCAACTGGTTCCGGGAGTTCAGTCCCACCAAATGCAATTGTAACGTCATGAAGATCGGGGAAAGGCAAACAAGATCACAGACAGAATACAGTCTAGGGGTCCAAAAGGTACAAACCTCACTCAGGGAAAGGGATCTTGGAATGTGTATAATACCGAGTACATCTCCTGAGGCGCACATCAACCAAAGAATAGCATTCCGACATATCAGTAAGGAGTCGTTTCCGACCCTGTACATCGTGTACGTCAGGTCCATATTGGAATATGCAGCTCCAGTTTGGAGCCCTCACCTGGCCAAGCACGTGAGGAAACCAGAGAAAGTGCAAAGGTTTGCAACAAGCCTAGTCCATGTCTTATGAGGAGAGGTTAAGAGAACTCGACATAACAACACTAGAGGACTGGAGGGACAGGGGAGGACATGATAGCGACATATAAAATGCTGAGAAGAATCGACAAGGTGGACAGAGACAGGATGTTTCAGAGATGGGACACAGCAACAAGGGGACGCAATTGGAAGTTGAAGACTCAGATGAGTCACAAGGATGTTAGGAAGCATATCTTCAACCATAGAGTTGTCAGTAAGTGGAACAGTCTGGAAAGTGAGGTAACTTTAAGAAGAAGTATGATAAAGCTCACAGAGCAGGGGAAAGAGTGAACGTAGTGATGACTAGTGAAGAGGCGGTGCCTTTGAATCCACTCCTGAAACCAAAATTGAGTACAGTTAGGTGAGCACACACACACACACACACACACACACACACAACTACTCACCAATCTGGTCGAATCTTGTCTGTAGATGGTAAAAAGAAAATGAACGGTTAAAGGGGAAAAATGGCAAAATGGAAACAATATCATTTAAGACAGGAAGGACTAATATAAAAACTTAATAAGTAAATATGGAAAAAGTAACTTAAAAATTAGAACTAAAGAATAAATTATACTAAAAAATAGGAAGTCAGATGGATAAAAAATTGAGCAAAATATGGAAGATACAGAGAAGATGAAGGTCTGTGAAGGGTATGGAACAAAACAATATGGCAGATAAACTGGAATGAGAAAGTAAAATTCAGATATAGAAGAGCAGGGGCAGATACCTCTGGTCATAAAAGAAAGTGATAAATAATTTGAAAAGGAAACGGAAGGGATAAAGAAGTACGAAGCTGAAATAAATTATAATTATCCTATGTAAAGTAAAAGAACACAAGTGCAACTAATGTGACATTTTATTGTGGGAACGTTTCGCTTTCCAGGAGCTTTTTCAAACCGTTACGGCTTGATAAAGCTCCTGGAGAGCGAAATGTTGCCACAATAAAATGTCACATTAGCTGCACTTGTATTCTTTTACTTTACATATTGTCGGTAATTCTACCAACATTAACACATAATTATCCTAAATTAAGTAAATAATATACAAAATCAGAAGAGCAGGAGGTATTGCTTATGGAAATTACAGCTGGGAATAACATTAATCTTATAATGCAAATAGAGAGTGTAAATAATTCCAAGATCTTATTGAAATCTGAGGACAAACAATAAGCAATAGTTTTCGACAGTGAAGGAAAAGAAATTAGAGAGAAAAAGAGAAAAGAACAAAGGAAGAACGACATACAAATTAGCTAACAAAATGCTTAGGAAATTTTAATACTAGAATATGAGTGTAAGAGTTTATCTTTATTTCCGAAATGTTTCGCCTACATAGTAGGCTTCTTCAGTCTAATATAGAAGTGACTAAAAATAAACAGCAGAAGAAATGGAGAGGTAAAATAGATGTGATCAGACCGTGCGCCTCTTAGTTCACCTTAATATTATTCAGGACTGTGATGCTGAACACTTCTCCAGGATTAGGGACTGACCACCTCAAAACTAATTCTTCAAGGTTGATCACATCATATTCACCTCTTCACTGCTTCTGCTGTCTCAATATTAGCCAACACTTTAGGCGTAACGGAAATAGTTACTGTACTGCTGCACACTTATCTTACTCATCTACAATTATTATAATGAAACTGTAGAACATGTAGCAGAATATAAGTGAGTTAGAAATTATAGGAAAGATAACAGAAAGCCGAGATAAAAATTCTTTCAGGTTAATCATATGGAAAAATATCAGTAGGGAGCTGTGGACATCAATACGATATAAGGCTGTTAAAACAAATCAATTAAGACAGATAGGATAAAAATAAAGATCTTAAGAAAATTGCTTAGAGGTTAAAGAAGGATAAAACTGAAGAATAAAAGAACACGTATTAAATGGTTTCTCACTGAAACAAGGACAAGAGAGAGTATCCAAACTCAAACAAGTGGAAAAAAAATGTTAGGAAGCAGTATGTATTACGCATTTGTAAAGATTTCGTTTACAAACACAGATTAATTTAAAAGATAAACACTTTAAAAGGAATGAAATCTGCTATTACTTGTGTAACGGAATTCAAAATGGAAAAAAAAAATAAACGAGAATTTATTCTATGACAATTACTGAGTGAGGTGAGAGACAGAGTAATTAAGAAAGGAGGGAGATCAGGAAAAACAATAAATGAAGTAATTAAAGCTGCAGAAATTAAAATTACAAACAAATAACGTTGAAATTTTAGAAAAAGTCGTTTAAAATAGTGATAAACTTATGGTAATGAGGACATTCGACCTTCTAGACAAAGAAGATTCGATTAATGTTTGTAGAATTAGCGACAATATGGTTAATAAAAGGACACAATGCAACTAATGTGACATATGTGTGTGTATATATATAATATATATATATATATATATATATATATATATATATATATATATATATATATATATATATATATATATATATATATATAAGCTCCTGGAGAGCGAAACGTTGCCACAATAAAATGTCACATTAATTGCACTTGTGTCATTTTACCTAAACATGATGAATGAAAGATGAAGAGAACCTTTGTTGAAAGTCGTCGTAATATGGAAAATGTTAATGTAACTGATGAGTTTATCTACAAGGAAAGAATATTTACAGAACTGTAAATGAAAGATTTACAATAAAATGGAAATATTTTGGGCCAAAACCCATTAACTTTTGGGGGGCAGAACATTCAGTCAGGTGTTTTTAGCTTTTCATCTCTGCTCAAAATAAATAAAGGGACGATTCCCAAAAAAACCCAAATACCGGGGGGAATTTGAGACTCTCGCCCAAAGGAGTTAAAATCCCCCCGGGGTATATTACCCCTCTCACCCCTTTTATATATACATAATATTTTAAAATTACATATATATATATTTAATATATATATATATATATATATATATATATATATATATATATATATATATATTTATATATTTTATTTATATATATATATATATATATATATATATATATTAAATATATATATATATTAATATATATTATATATATATATATATATATATATATATATATATTTATATATATTTTATATATTTATATATTATATATATATATATATATATATATATATATATATATATATTTATATATATTTATATATATTTATATATATATAAAACCCCATATTTTAATATTTTAATATATTATATATTATGGGAAAAAGATATAAACAGCTTTGGGGGGATAGATGGGTAATAGAGCATAGGAAATGGGTTCGAAGGGGTTTGGGGGTTAGGTTTAAAAAAGTGTTGGAGTGTTCAGCAGAAGTTTGTGGTTACGGGAAAGGTGGGTCCCCGGGGGGGAAAGAGGGGATTGGTGGAATGATGATGTAAAGGGGGGTAAAAGGGCCCCAGAAAAAGTTGGCATGGGGGGAAGTTTTTACAAAGTGAAGTGATGAAAGGAGGGAAGGTATATGGAGAAAAGAGAGGGGGTTAAAAGGGGGTGAAGCAATGTAAAAAGAAACAAATGAGAAGGGGGTTGAGTTTTAAATCAAAAATTTTTTTTGTTGAAAATAAAAAAATTTTGGGAGTGAGATTAACAAGTTAAAAAAAACCCCTAAGAACAAATGGATTTGTCAGTTAAAAATAGGGGGGGTTATTAAATGGAGGTTAAAAGGGGTTTTGGGGGAAGATGGAGAATTTTTTAAAAATTTTTAAAATTTTAATTGAAGATGGGGAAGCTGTGATTTCGTGTATAGGGCAGGGGGAATAACATCTTGTGGGTGGGGAAGGCCAGTTGTGAGTGGGGGGAGATTATTTGAGGCAGTGGGAAAAATAAAAGGGGTGGGCACCCAAAGGAGGTTTGGGGGAAAAAAGTGAAATATTAAACGGGGTGGGGGATATAATTTTGGGTGGTTTTTTTAATTATTTAATAAATGTATGGAAGAGGGTGGTCCCTGGGTTACCCGAGAGCATGCATGGTTCCTTTGTAAAAAGGCAAAGGGGATAAAAAAGGTGAAAAAATTATGGGGGGAAAAGTTTTCTGGTATTGGAAAAGGGTGTATGGTAAAATTTTTTAAGAAAAATTAAAGTAAGACGGAGAATAGGATAGAATGAACAAGGAGGTTTTAAAGGAAAAGGTAGGGAGTGTGGGCCCCAGGTTTTTTAAAAGTGAAACATATGTGGTTTTAGAAAAAGGCCCAAAAAAAAGGTTTTTGTGGCATTTATGGATTTAAAAAAGGCATGCCGGGGAGGGGTGGATGGGAAACAAGGGCCCAGATTTTTAAAGTGTATGGTGTAGGAGGTGGTTTAAAAA
>NC_091300.1:51735436-51745436 GCF_038502225.1 Cherax quadricarinatus
TGCATTCCCCTCTTCTCCAGGGTTTTGTTTTTTTATGACCCCTTCTCGCATCCAACCTTTTCTTTAATCCCCTAATTTTAATTTAAAATTCATATTCTCTTTCTCCTTCCATAATTTTTTCTTTTTTTCTTACCCCCTTTTTAACCTAACTCTTAAAATCTCCCGATTTAATCCCATTTATTTCCCCCCACTGAAACTCTCCTACCCCCTTCAGCTTTGTTTCGCTTAGGGCCAGGACATCCAACTTCTTTTCATTCATAACATCAGCAATCATCTGTTTCTTGTCATCCGCACTACATCCACGCACATTTAAGCAACCCAGTTTTATAAAGTTTTTCTTCTTCTCTTTTTTAGTAATTGTATACAGGAGAAGGGGTTACTAGCCCATTGCTCCCGGCATTTTAGTCGCCTCATACGACACGCATGGCTTACGGAGGAAAGATTCTTTTCCACTTCCCCATGGACAGAAGAAATAAAAAGAACAAGAGCTATTTAGAAAAAGGAGAAAAACCTAGATGTATGTATATATATATATGCATGTGCGTGTCTGTGAAGTGTGACCAAAGTGTAAGTAGGAGTAGCAAGATATCCCTGTTATCTTAGCGTGTTTATGAGACAGAAAAAGAAACCAGCAATCCTACCATCATATGTATATATATATATATATATGTATATATATATATATATATGTATATATATATATATATATGTATATATATATACATATATATATATATATATATATATATATATATATATACATATATATATATATATATATATATATATATATATATATATATATATACATATATATATATGTATATATTAATATATATATATATATATATATATATATATATATATATATATATATATATATATATATATATGTATATATTAATATATATATATATATATATATATATATATATATATAGATATATATATATATATATATTAATATATACATACATATATATGTATATATTAATATATATATATATATATATATATATATATATTAATATATACATTCATATATATATATATATATATATATATATATATATATATATATATATATATATATATATATATATATATATTAATATATATATATATATATATATATAGTATATATATATATTATATATATATATATATATATATATATATATATATATATATATATATATATATATGTATATATATATATATATATTAATATATACATATATATATATATATATATATATATATATATATATATATATATATATACATATATATTTATATATATATATATATATATATATAAATTTTAATATATATATATATATATATATATATATATATATATATATTAATATATATATATATTAATATATATATATATATATATATATATATAAAAGTGAAAATTTTTTAATGTAATAATTTAGCCAAAATCATTCTGAACCTATCGAAAAAAATATATTTCACTGTGTTTGTTTATTATTAAATTATTGTAAACAAATCTAAAATATATTTAGTTGGGTTAGGCTAAAATAAATTGCTCTTGTTATAATAAGGTTAGGCAAGTTCTCTAAGATTCTTTAGGTGCAAAATCAAAATTTTTTACATTAACATTAATGAAAAAAATATATCTTTAAACGTATAAAAGAAAATTTCAGAAAGAACGTAATTTTAAATGAGTTCTTGCTAATTGACCAGTTTTACATATTCGGCACGACATAATATATATATATATTATATATATATATATATATATATATATATATATATATATATATATATATATATATATATATATATATATATATATATATATATATTTTAGCCCAACCCAACTAAATATATTTTAGATTTGTTTACAATAATTTAATAATAAACAAACACAGTGAAATATATTTTTTTCGGTAGGTTCAGAATGATTTTGGCTAAATTATTACATTAAAAAATTTTCACTTTTCCTATATGGCAAGATGAACGTTGCTATTTAAGCCAAGATCGTAAGTTCTGCCTATTCGGCACGACATATATATATACAAAGTGTATCTGAATTTTAAGAAAGCGTATGATTTAGTTCCCATGACAAAGCAACAAAACACAGGAGGAATAAGAGGCAAACGATTATAGTGAATGAGAGACTTAAAATTTCAGATTAAAATGCTACCATTAATAAGAAGAAAATACCATTGTATGAAAATGTTACACGTGGGAAGCCACAAGGATCTGTACTCACCTCGGTAATTACCTAAATCATTTCTCTTTGGGTAAATGAGCAAAGCTCCTGGAAAGCGAAGGATTGGCACAATAAAATGTCACAGTTGCATCTGTGTCCATATACCTAACATTTTGTTAGTAATTCTAATATTATTATTCTAAATTTTATTCTTATTTTTAACAACAAGAATAGTAAGCTCTACGATAATGTTTACAAATGATGCAAAAAAAATAAAATTAGTCACGCGAAAAATGTGAAAGTATAATTAAGAGAAGATAATCACCAAAAGATATTGTAAACTAAATTTTGAGAAAGTCAGTTGACCCACAAGCAAATTATGAATTAGGTTTTAAGTGTATGGATGGAAAAATGGTTAATGTTTTTTTTAAATCAAATGCCAGGATTAAATTGGGATATGCAGCAGCTGGCTGAAGAAATTGGCAGAGATAGACAAGAATAAGAGAAGATTTAGGAAATAGCTTGTGGAGCAAAATTATGGGTTATAGAGAAAAGCAGAATACAATAAAGAAACTCATTTAAATAACACAAGAAATTTGGGGAAACATAACCACAAACAAGGTCATATAATCTTATGAGAGAGTAGACACAAACGATGTTTTGTACCTTGAACATGGGTAACATAAGACCACACAAACTAAAGTGGATCAGTAAAGACGCAGATTTTTTTCTATTTTCAAAGAGGTGCGAATATATTTAAAATTTAAAGAGAAAATAGCAGTCGCTACATATAATGGAACATATAAAAAAAGGTAAATGAGTGCTGAAGAAGTTACAGAAAGAGTGTAACTAAGATACAGTTGTTAAAGATAAGTCGGTTCTCTCTGTCTCTCTCTCCCTCTGTCTCACTATCTCTCTCTCTCTCTCTCTCCTTCACACACACACACAGATACACACACACGCAAGAGCTAAGACGCGACTCCTGAAACCACAATTAGGTGAGTAGACACACACACAATACCAGGAAAGACTCAAAATATACCTGGATAAACTGCAACATTTATTAGACAGTTGGCTACTTGAATTCAACCTTAACAAACGGAAGATTTTGAAAATGAGGGAAGGGGCAAGAAGACCAGAAACAGAATATAGACTCGAGATACAGAATCTGTAAACCTCACTCAAGGAGAGAGATCTAGGGGCGAGAACAGTGCCCTGTAATCACCTGAGGTACGCATGAACCCAGAAAACCTCAGCAGCGAATGCTCTTTGGGAAATCTTAGGTTGGTTTTAAGGAATCTCCAGTCCTTCATGACCCTGTATGCAACATGAGAACCTGTACCTTAATCAGATGAACTTTTGCCTAAAAGCAAAGAAATGACCTTTCAGTTGCAGCTTGTTTTTGTATCTGCAGGCAGCATATAGTTCCTGCATAATTTTGCATGTTCATCACACTGATTACTTCTTCGTATATTGAGTGCGGACGGCTCCTGCTTCCTGTGATTTTTCAATGAGTTCACTGCTTTTTTTGTAAGGTTTCAATATTTCTGATAAATTCGTGAAGTCATTTTCATAGTACATCTGATCAGTAAAGCAATAATCCGTCCAGGTGTATGAAATGGATCTGTATATCTTCTCCAAAGTCTTCCGTCTTGTTGGTATAAGAATGAATGCAAGTATAGTTAGAATGGCTCTTGAATTCCACCTCGCATTGTTGATGTTGGAATTTTCTGAAAGTTAATTAAAGGAAAGTGACCTTTTTCTTCAAAGAATCTAAAGACTCATGTTAGATGGTACAGAAATTTTACATCATCTCTCCATCTTGATTTATGAAGTATTTCATCCGTTCCATTAACAAACTTTGCCTTTTGTTCCTCATACATCTTCACCAGTTGGGGTACAAATGGATATTCGATGTTTGGAGAACTTGTTTTAGCACCAAGATTTTCATCCATTAACAAACAGAGAATCCTGTCCAGAACGTGATGGTGACAACTGAGAGATTGTGGTTTGCTGATCCCCTTCTCTGAGAACATTCGTTGCAGTTTGACAACAGCTTCACTCTTTTTCCCTGTGTTAACGTTTGTTTTATCAGCAATGATCATCTTTATTGCATTCGATAAGTTATATTCATCAGTAACTTTTGCTATTCCTTCAGTAATAATTTCAGACTTGCCATCTTTCAAATGCAGTGCAACCAGTTTTACTTCGGTTCTTTGATTTTTAAGTACTACTGCGTGATATTCATTTTCCTCAATGCGCTTTACATCGAAATGTGAAGACCATTCCTTCATTTGTAACTTTTCAATCATTTCCTCCTTCAATTTAGCAGCATCTTTGTATGTTGACTTGTAAATTGCTGCTTGACTTGATGTAGAAATGCCAATGCCATCATATGACAACTGTTTGCATATCTTGGCTGCTTTACTTGTTGATACTTTTGTGGATGTCACCAAATTGGTTGCAGCTTTACTTTTGTTGTGTTTTCTGGTTGGTGGAGTAGTACTTTCATCTTCATCTTCATACTCTCTCCCTTCACATTCACTACCACTGTCACTCGATGCCAGTTAGTAACTTTCTCAGTTGCTACTTATGATTAGTAACGTAAATATATGGTGATTCATATTTCTCATTAATTTGAGTTGCCAATTAGTACTTTCCTGAGTTGCTACATATGAGTAGTAACGCAGATGTATGGTGATTCATAACTATTATATAGGGGTAACCTTTTTTTGAACACTGAGAAGAATTAAGAGCTTTTTCATTGTTTTCAAACAAAAGTTCATCAATTTATGACACAGGAGACGTTATGTTTGAAAAAAAAAATTAAAAAAGTTATTATCAAAATGTGTATATTAAAAAGTAGATGGGTACAGTGCTTCCATGTGATTACAACCAAATAGATCCATAATGCACTCATACACACATACATTCACGTATGTTATATATAGCACCGTGCACATTTATTTATAAATTAAAAGCGGTCGATGATAAAGCATGCAGTAAGTCAGTAAAGTACATAAAAATTTAATATTTTCCTTTGCACTTAAACATGAAAGCAACCTTGAGAAATGGTTCAGAGAACATATGTTCCTCTAGAGTTTGGTCCTGGCAAAGTAGTCTAGCTGGTGGTATATGTACATAAGGTATATATCCGTACCTTGTTCATAACGCTCGAGTCGTGCTTTGCTTCTGCTGTGGCAGGATGCGCATTGGTTTAAAAAATAAATTTCCTGTAAAAATGGAAAATAGTGTAGCGAACAGATGTGTAGCTGCCATAATCCACTTTGGAAAAGGTCGCACAAAGGTGATGTTCTGGGTCACTTGTGTATGTACTCACCTGGTTGTGGTTGCACGGGTCGATTCACAGCTCCTGGCGCCGCCTCTTCGTTGGTCTCTACTAGGTCACTCTTCCTGCTCCATGAGCTTTATCATACCTCTTCTTAAAACTGTGTATGGATCCTGCCTCCACTACATCACCTTCCAGATTATTCCACTTCCTGACAATTCTGTGACTGGAGAAATACTTCCTAACATCCCTGAGAGTCATCTGAGTCTTCAGCTTCCAATTGTGACCCCTTGTTTCTGTGTCCCATCTCTGCAACATCCTCTGTCCACCTTATAAATTTCTCGCAGTATTTTATATGTCGTTTTCATATCCTCCCTATCTCTCTTGTCCTCCAGTGTCGTCACATCGATTCTTCTTAACCTCTTCTCGTAGAACATGCCTCTTAGCTCCGGGACTAGTCTTGTTGCAAACCTTTGCACTTTCTCTAATTTCCTTACATGCTTGGCTAGGTGTGGGTTCCAAACTGGTACTGCATACTCCACTACAGGCCTGACATACACTGTTTATAGGGTCCTGAACGATTTCTTATTGAGATGTCGGAATGCTATTCTGAGGTTTGCTAGGCGCCCATATGCTGCATCAGTTATTTGGTTAATGTGCGCCTCAGGAGATGTGCCTGGTGTTATACTCACCCCAAGATCCTTTTCTTTGAGTGAGGTTTGTAGTCTCTGGCCCCCCTAGATTGTACTCTGCTGTCTTATTACCCTTCCCCAATCTTCATGACTTTGCACTTGGTGGGGTTGAACTCCAAGAACCAGTTTATGGACCAGGGTTGCAGCCTGTCCAGATCCATTTATAGTTCTGCCTGGTCCTCGTCCGATTGAATTATTCTCATCAACTTCGCATCATCTGTACACAGGGACACTTCTGAGTCTATTCCTTCCATCATGGCATTCAGATATACCAGAAACAGCACCAGTCCTAGGACTGACCCCTGTGGAACCCCGCTCGTCACAGGCGCCCATTCTGACACCTCGCCAGGTACCATGACTCGCTGATGTCTTCGCGATAGGTATTCCCTGATACACTGCATCACCTTCCCTGTTATACCTGCCTGGTCCTCCAGCTTATGCACTAATCTTTTGTGTGGAACTGTGTCAAAAGCCTTCATAGAAAGAAAATGCAATCTACCCACACCACTCTTGTCTTACTGTTCTGAAGTTCTCTGACCTGAGGGCTGGTGAGGATGGGAAGGAAGAGGGAGGGGAGGGCTGGAAAAATGGAAGAGGTTGGGATGGTGGAGTAGGAGGTGGGGTTGCAGAGGTGAGTGGCCCGTCCACTCTGGAGCGTGATGTGCAGAGGTACTGCAGGAGGTTGTGTTGGAGCGAGATGTGCTGGTGGCAGCAGTGTCAGTAGAGTAGGGCTGGTACTCAGGTGCCCGGCAGGAGATGGCTGGTGGTGCCCAGGAAAACAGGGTCGTTTTGGAGCCACACCCCAGCTTTAGCTAAATAGCAAAGTGCTGGGGGACTTTGGTAGGAGATGATTTATACTGTGCTGCAGTGGGAGCCGTTGATGACTGCGTTGAATTTTGTTCTTGAGAGGTGTAGTATCTTCACTTTGAGGTGGATGTACCTTTCGTCGTTGAGGGTGTTGAGTATGTCTTGTAGGGTTAGAGGTGGGTTTTCGTGGCAGGTCTATTTTGCGGTGTTGTCTAGGAGTCATTGTCTGAGTTCTGAGCTGGGCATAGCATTGCTGTATTGTTTCGTGGTGTAGAACGTGGTGGTTGGAGTGCGGGCTAGATGAGTCGGGGTTTCTGGTGGGTCAGTAGCAGTAGGGGTAGAGGCAGGTGGTGTTGAGTTCTCGTGGGTGGGTCCTTCTGAGGTCTCGGAGGTTTCTAGTTGGTTCTCGTTAGTGGGTTCTTCTGAGGTCTCAGAGATCTCTGATTGGGCCGACTCAGTGTCTGGTAGTAGTGGAGCAACGACAATGTTAGTGACATTTGCCGTGGATTGGAGAATCTCGGTGGAAGGTGGTGACGTGGGAAATGTGAAAATTGGCATGTTGTTGAGCTTGAAGAGTTCGTTGATGGTGGTATTGAAGGAGCCAGGCTCAGCTGCATTTTGTACATAGGCATGATGCAGTAAAGGATTTTGGTGGAGTCATCAGCAGGAGTTGGCAGAGGAGTGGTGGAGGCTGTTTGCATGGTTTGTAGGATCTTGCTGGACTCTGCCTGAAGCTTGGTGATGGTGACATATGAGGTTGTTTGCGGGTTGGGTTTGTTTTGTTGCTGGAATTGTTTCTTTACTATGCCTCTTCTGCTAGGGCATCTGGCTGCAAGAGTGTGGTGATCATTCTTGCAGTTCAGGCATTTAGGTGGTGCAGCAGTGGTGCAGTTTTTGAAATCGTGACCTTCGAGGCCACAGGTGGGACAGAATTTTTTGTCCTTGTCAGTGCAGTCTTTAGTGGTATGCAGCTAAGAGTAGCCGTTGTAGCAGTGTGGGATTTGTAGGAATTTTTCTTCTTCGATGAAGGCCGAGTTGATGTGGAAGTAGTGAATAGGCAGGCCCTCACCCGTTTACCCAGTAGATTTGTGACACAAGATTTATCATTCCTGAAACCATGCTAGTTGTCGTTGATAAGCTCATTCCGTTCTAGGTGCTTCACCACTCTTCTCCTGATAATCTTCTCAATGACTCTGCATACTTTACATGTCAGTGACGCTGGTCAGTAGTTTAATGCTTCGTGTCTGTCTCCTTTTTTAAAAATTGGGACAACATTTGCTGTCTTCCATACCTCATGAGATCGCCCTGTTTTGATAGATGTGTTGAAGATTGTTTGGTGTTAGTGGCACACAGCGCCTCTGCTCCCTCTCTCATGACCCATGGAGAGATGTTATCCGGCCCTATCACCCTTGAGACATCTAGCTCGCTTAGCAGCCTCTTCACTTCTTCCTCGATTGTATGTATTGTGTTCAACACTTGATGGTGTACCATACCTCTCCGTCTTCCTGGAGTCCCTTCTGTCTTCTCTGTAATCACTTCTTTGAATTTCATGTTGAGCTCCTCACATCTCGGTCGTTTCTCGTGATCTCCCCTCCTTCCTCAGCCTGATTACCTGGTGCTTGACTGTTGTTTTCCTCCTGATATGGTTGTACAACAGCTTCGGGTCAGATTCGGCTTCCGCTGCTGTGTCATTTTTGTACTGTCGTTGGGCATATTCATTTCTGGCTCTACGACTGCTCTCCTTATTCTTCTGTATCCTTTGCCTTAAACACTTCTTCCATTTTCCAGCATAGCATACTTGGTTTTGGCCTCACTTCATTTTTGAGTGAACCAAGGGCTCATCCTGACCTCGTTATTTCTGTTACCCTTGGGTACAGACTTCTTCTCAGCTTCCTTGCATGTTGTTGTCACATATTCCATCATCTCATTTACTGATGACCCCTGCCAGTTTTCTGTCCCATTGAACCTCATGCGGGAAACCTCTCATACCTGTGCAATCCCCTCTCTTGTAGTTTAGCTTCACGTGTCCTACCCTTCCTGTTTCCCTCTCCACTTGTAACTCAACTATATACTTGAACCTCAGAACCACCTGATCACTGGCCCTGAGGTGTCTTTCATATGGGATGTCCTCAATATCCTCCTCACTACTCAAAGTGAATAGTAGGTCCAGTCTTGCCAGCTCTTCCTCTCCTCTCTCTCTCTGGCAGTGTTCCTTACATGTTGATGCATGAGGTTTTCCATCATCTTGGCTCTCCACGTTTCTTGGCTCCTCTATGGCTCCAAGTTTTCCCAGTCAGTTTCTTTATGACTGAAATCATCCACAATCTGTAGCTTTGCCTTGCCTACATGGCCCCTTGTGGCCACTTCATCCAGTGTATCAAATATCGCTCTGTTACTCCCATTACATTCTTACACTGGCCTTCTGCTATTCTGTTATGGGTTAGACATCACTGCAATGACTCACGAAATCGTAATGACACGATTGCAAACAAACCATACCACGGGCGGGATTTGAACCAGTGGTCAGAGAGTCTCAAAACTCCAGACCGTCGCGTTAGCCACTGGACCAGCTAGCCACAATAAGATTGGTCCAACTAGGTTCGTCTGTAAAAACTTGAATTTGTGGTCACAGTAGTGCCTATGCTAACCTTCCTATGGTGTAGAAATATACGTAGTTGGACGAATCTTATTGTGGCTAGCTGGTCCTGTGGCTAACGCGACGGTCTGGAGTTTTGAGACTCTCTGACCGCGGGTTCAAATCCCGCCCGTGGTATGGTTTGATCACTGCAATGACCACCTTGGGACCTCCAGTCTGAAGTATTCCTATTATGTACTACCTTGCTTCTCCTCTGTCTCCTCTCTAGCTCCTGAAAATCCCATTGGCTTTCGATGACCTGTGCCATTTCTCCACCCCCTCTTTTTCCGGTCTTTCCTTAGGATCTGATATCCAGTTGGAAAGATGGCATCTGTTATCATTCCAGTGAGCTTGGTTTCTTTGATAGCTATGATGTCTGGTGATGTCTC
>NC_091300.1:51747936-51802936 GCF_038502225.1 Cherax quadricarinatus
ACACCGTCCCACGTGTGACACCGTCCCACGTGTGACACCGTCCCACGTGTGACACCGTCCCATGTATGACACCGTCCCATGTGTGACACCGTCCCATGTGTGACACCGTCCCATGTGTGACACCGTCCCATGTGTGACACCGTCCCATGTGTGACATCGTCCCACGTGTGACACCGTCCCACGTGTGACACCGTCCCACGTGTGACACCGTCCCACGTGTGACACCGTCACATGTGTGACACCGTCCCATGTGTGACACCGTCCCATGTGTGACACCGTCCCATGTTTGACACCGTCCCACGTGTGACACCGTCCCACGTGTGACACCGTCCCACGTGTGACACCGTCTCACGTGTGACACCGTCCCATGTGTGACACCGTCCCATGTGTGACACCGTCCCATGTGTGACACCGTCGCACGTGTGACACCGTCCCACGTGTGACACCGTCCCACGTGTGACACCTTCCCACGTGTGACACCGTCCCACATGTGACACCGTCCCACGTGTGACACCGTCCCACGTGTGACACCGTCCCACGTGTGACACCGTCCCACGTGTGACACCGTCCCACGTGTGACACCGTCCCACGTGTGACACCGTCCCACGTGTGACACCGTCCCACGTGTGACACCGTCCCATGTGTGACACCGTCCCATGTGTGACACCGTCCCATGTGTGACACCGTCCCATGTGTGACACCATCCCATGTGTGACACCGTTCCACGTGTGACACCGTCCCACGTGTGACACCGTCCCACGTGTGACACCGTCCCATGTGTGACACCGTCCCATGTGTGACACCGTCCCATGTGTGACACCGTCCCACGTGTGACACCGTCCCATGTGTGACACCGTCCCATGTGTGACACCGTCCCATGTGTGACACCGTCCCATGTGTGACACCGTCCCATGTGTGACACCGTCCCACGTGTGACACCGTCCCACGTGTGACACCGTCCCACGTGTGACACCGTCCCATGTGTGACACCGTCCCATGTGTGACACCGTCCCATGTGTGACACCGTCCCATGTGTGACACCGTCCCATGTGTGACACCGTCCCATGTGTGACACCGTCCCATGTGTGACTCCGTACTACGTGTGACACCGTCCCACGTGTGACACCGTCCCACGTGTGACACCGTCCCACGTGTGACACCGTCCCACGTGTGACACCGTCCCATGTGTGACACCGTCCCATGTGTGACACCGTCCCACGTGTGACACCGTCCCATGTGTGACACCGTCCCATGTGTGACACCATCCCACGTGTGACACCGTCCCATGTGTGACACCGTCCCATGTGTGACACCATCCCATGTGTGACACCGTTCCACGTGTGACACCGTCCCACGTGTGACACCGTCCCACGTGTGACACCGTCCCACGTGTGACACCGTCCCACGTGTGACACCGTCCCATGTGTGACACCGTCCCATGTGTGACACCGTCCCACGTGTGACACCGTCCCATGTGTGACACCATCCCATGTGTGACACCATCCCACGTGTGACACCGTCCCATGTGTGACACCGTCCCATGTGTGACACCATCCCATGTGTGACACCGTTCCACGTGTGACACCGTCCCACGTGTGACACCGTCCCACGTGTGACACCGTCCCATGTGTGACACCGTCCCATGTGTGACACCGTCCCATGTGTGACACCGTCCCACGTGTGACACCGTCCCATGTGTGACACCGTCCCATGTGTGACACCGTCCCATGTGTGACACCGTCCCATGTGTGACACCGTCCCACGTGTGACGCCGTCCCACGTGTGACGCCGTCCCATGTGTGACGCCGTCCCATGTGTGACACTGTCCCATGTGTGTCACCGTCCCACGTGTGACATCGTCCCACGTGTGACACCGTCCCACGTGTGACACCGTCCCACGTGTGACACCGTCCCACGTGTGACACCGTCCCATGCAGTAATATAACTTTCCCGGGAAACTGTCGGAAGTATTCTTATAATCTAAATAAAAACAATTCACTTATCCATTTCTTCCAAGAATAATTTTCTAGATTTTGCCGTAATTAGTTAGTAGATTTGATGGACAACTGGAGACAAAATATTTCCCGATATATAACATTGCTAGATATCACTTCTGTTGGACAGAAGTGATATCTAGCAACGTTGATATAGTAAACAGTTGAGACAGCTTTCATGAATGAATTAGCGAAGCTTGTAACTACGTCGGTGACAGAATGACAATATTAATGGCCAGTACGTTCTGTGTAACCATTTGCAAACTGATTTATGTTCTCATTTATACTAGGTGGTTTAGACATTGATCAGTATATTGCAGCACGAATTTATTCTCGTGGTTTTGATTAATCATTTTCAAACATTCTCGACGTTGCTGTTTCATAGATATACAATTGTTTAGTGGGTTTGAGTTAGAGAAGGACCTGCCTAGTATGGGCCAGTATGCCTGTTGCAGTGAACCTCTTTTCTTATTTTCTTTGAATATCGGATTTAGAGGCGAATGTGCAATCCAGCCTTTTGAACATCTATTCACTGCTGAATCCAGTTATAAGCTTTCTTTAAACATTTAATATTACAAATTTACTATTCTTCCGATCTGTTTAGATATTCTCTGACATTCTAGAGGAATTAGGAACTGTAATACATGTGCTTACCTACCATGGAGTGTAAAAGGCAAACAAAGTGGAAATTACGAGTGATAGATCAAAGTTATGACGCAGCACCTGTCACATCTAGAGCATGGATCGTAGGCAAGTCAAAATTGCCCAGCGTGAGCGTACTATCGGGATGAAGAAAAGTGAGATCTTTACTACATCACTCACCAACTATGCACATGACAGGACACCGTGTAAACATAGTTAACCACATGGGACAAGAAAGGTAAAATTCACAACCGAACCAGATAAAAGGGTCCCAAGGAAATGTCAACAGAAGAAGACGTATCTGTAAAGGAAGCTGCAGAAGCGGATCTGTTCGTAATGCAGTAAAAATAATGGTTAAATTGAATTTGAATGTATCTCAAAGGACTGTCAGGAAGTAATCTTCATTTTGCTGAAATACACCTCCGACCGCCAGCAGTAAAAGAACTGCTGACAGACAGATACCATGAGAAATGACTTTTTGGAGTCGTGTTATATGGAATAGAAAAACCTCTTGATAGACTTTCCTTCGCAAGATGCACTGCTGGAGAAGGAACAGGTGTACGCTTATTCATTTCTGTAGCATATTTCATAAATACCCCTCATTCAGTCATACTTCAATGTATTTTACTTTTCCAACTCTATATGACCATGACAGACAATGTCTACGAAGAGGCGAGGAGGGGCCACGTAACCTGCAACATGTAGAGATGGATTCATCTTCACGATGTGGGAGAGTTGGATGAGACTGAGCGATGGTTTAATGATCATAACAGAGAAATACTGGAGGGTTTAAGGCTTCACTCAGAAAGGGCTTTTGCTCCCACTCCCTGAGAGATGGAAAAGTAGCCACAAATGCAGTATAATGCGATTCTTTATTGACAACATTTCGCCCACACAGTGATCTTTATCAAGTCAAAAAACAGATATACCTGAGGTGAGAATAAGTATGTATTGTCTCGCCAGTACGCTGAGGTCAGTGGTCATGAAAGGTCATCCTGTCCTAGGTGTCTGGGGGATAAGTGGGGAGCATTATAGAACACCATGGCTTGTTGTAGTGTTTTGGAATCACAGGTTATAGGGTTGAAGGAGGAGGTTCTACTTCTCCAATTGGAAAATAGGAAGCTGAAAATTCGCATAAATGAATTTGAGAGTGTGCAAAGTTTGGAGTCGGTGTGGAGGAAAAGGTTACCAACAGTGAGCTGAAGAGTGCCAACCGCTTCAAGTGGAATGTGGTCTCTACTAAAGGTAGAAGTATCAAGATATGGAAGTTCAATAGAGAAAATCTGAAGGTAGGAAATCGATTCTCTGTTCTCCAGGATGGGTGTACTTCAGTGGTTAGCGAGGTAAAAGATACCACTAACTCCCCTTGCTAATCAAGGTAAGAACATTTTGGTTGTGGGTGACTCACAGGTAAGGTATATGGACTGTGTTGTCTGTAACAGAGATTGGAATATTAGACAGTGTGCTTCCCAGGAGTTGGTGTTGATGACATAGTCAACAAGTTGGATAATATGTCAGGTAACGAGAACAAGCTCATCATCTGTCTCAGTGCTGGTGGAAATAAAATCAGGAAGGGTAGGAGACAAGAGCTGCTGGATATGTACAAGTTAACCATAGATGTAATTAGGCCAAAGGGGTCCCAATCATACTTGGCATCTTTCACAGAAATGGAGTAGGCAATGCTTGGATGTCTAGGGCAATTGGTGTAAATTGCTGGCTAGAAAGGTACTGCAAGGAATTTGCAATTCTATTCATTGATAACTGGGACAAATTTTATAGCTTACATGATATGTATGCAAAGGATGGGGTACATCTCTTAGGGGCTGGAGTGGTTGAATTAGCCAACTCGATTTAGGGGCGATTGCTGACTTGTCTAGGACTTTAAACTGATAGATAATAGAGGTAGAGGAGTGTGTGTGGGAAATGAGATGCAGTACAAGGTTTTAAAAACAGCAGATATTACCAGGATACCTCAGGGATATGTTTAATAGACAATATTGAAATTATAAATATAATTGCTATAACGGGGACCTGGTTCAACCTGAAAGAGAAATGAATGTCACATATTAGGCTATAACATATTCCACACTGAAAGGGTCAAGAGAAAGGGTGGTGGAGTGGCGATGTAGTCAGAGATAATTTAAAATGTTATGTTAGACAAGAAATAAGATTAGAACCATCAGACACAGAATCTGTTTGGCTACAGTTTCTCGAGGGCCATGACAAATTAATTTTGGGTGTGTTTTATAGATCCCCAATTCTTGATATGGAGTTCAGTAAGCTGGTATGGGCTGAACTTCACAAGGCGTCTAGATATGAAAATATCGTGTTAATGGGAGATTTTAACTTTAGACAAATTGACTGGAACAATATGGCAGGAAATCTTGAATCGAGTGACTTTCTCGATACGATTCAGGATTGTTTTTTGAAAACAGTTTGTGACAGAACCAACTAGAGGAAATAATCCGCCAGACTTTGACCTCTAATTAATAATCGTGAGTTTAATGATGAGCCTGGGGAAAGTGATCACTTAATTTCAATATGTCATGGAATTTCCCAAATAACTTCAATCAAGTCTCTGTCCCAAATTTCATGGGACTGAGAAAATACCTGGGAGAGCTAAATTGGAACGACCCGACTACGGGTCAGGTAGGTGGTGGTGATTGCTATTATGGCATTTTTCAGAGCAAAGTTCTAACTGCCAATTAGGGAAATTAGATCAACCAAAAATTATCCCAAATGGATAAACAATAGATTAAACCATCTCATTGGTCAAAAGAGAGGCATATACAGGAGTATCAAAGGAGGAGAGGCAGTTAAGAAATCAATATATTCAATTAAAACGAGAAATAAAAAAGGGAATAAGAAAAGCTTAGAGAGAATATGAGGCTAAAGCAGCAAGGGATTCGAAAATTAACCCAAAAGTTTTCTTTCAGGTATATAGAAGTAAGATTAGGGAGAAGAGTGGCCCACTCATAAGTAACTCAGGTTAGTTCACTGACAGTGATAAGGAAATGTGTGAAATTTTTAACTCTGATTTCCTCTCAGTTTTTACACAGGAAGATACTAGCAAAATTCCATAAATTATAAAATACGTAGAACAGGACGATAGGAAACTATGCACAATTGGGGTAACTAGTGACGTGGTCCACAGACAAATGTTTAATGAGATTATTTGGTGTAGCTGGTAGCGGGGAGTAAATGATACGTCTTCGGAGGCTTCTTTACTTTATTTGTAAAAGTCGTGGTGGGTACACAGGCTTGTGTGTTGTGCCTATGGCCGGGAAGGGCCATCCCTCGAGGGAGAGAGCTAGTAGGACTTCTGTGTTGCTGCTAGGCCGCTGTGCGAGTGAGAGCGTGTGGGACCAGCGTCCCACTGACCTTGGCAGGTCTAGAGGGCAGCACCTGAGTGCCGCGAAATATGAACTAAGCTGGCAGACAGCATAGGCTGTCTGTGCAGACAGTATAGGCTGTCTACATACGCTCGGCCACCTACCTCGCGTCGCGTCGTCCCGACGCGACAATACTGGTGGTAAAAAAAACTCTCTCTCTCTCTCTCGTAGGAACAGGGCACAGAACACAAAATAAAAACATGTATATACATATGGACATGAAAAAAAAACTTCCTAAAGGGAGGGAAGGAAAAAACATGCGGGGTGTGCTAAACATCGTAGTCATAGGCAGTGAGCGTCGAAGGGCATCACTGCACGCCTTCTTGCGTCTGGACAGATACTGCAACACAGGAGACATTGCAGTGGCTGAGCTGTGACGTAACAGGGTACGGTCTCCTCTGGAACAGTGAAGCAGTCATCGTAGGAGTCACTGCAGGTTTTCACTCAACCTGGGGCACGACATGCTGGTGTCCTCGAGTGAGGCGTCTGGTACTGGTGAGGCGTCTGGTACTGGTGAGGCGTCTGGACTGGTACTGTCGCTGGGCTGTCACTGCTCGCGAAAGTGGAGTGTGTCGTGGAGCGAGTCGTGGCAGAGACGACTGGGTGAAACATCTGGGAGTCACAACATCATCCACCAGACTGCAGTGAGCGAGCTAGCAGTCAAAGTGACATCTTTGTGCAGGCTGCTCACTGAAGCTTGTGACACGAGGCTGACACAGCGCCTGCCGACAGGGCTAACTGCAGCTTGACGAGTGTCATTCTCTCTGGAGTTGGAGTTATAGCAGAGGTTAGTCTAAGCATCCCCAGACTTGTTTCTTTACATATAACTGCACTCTGAAGGTCTGGAGGTGAAGTGAAACAAATCTCGATGGGAGTCACAACAGGTGCGATTCTGCAGAACAACTATGAGCGACGAGCATAAGAGCTTTCTGCACAAAGGGGCTCAGACGCTCGGGGCTGAGTAATATCAGCTGTCAAATGCGCTGGTCACACCGGGTGACTAACACGTGACATCATGTGATGTCAGGTGTGACGTCGCGAGGTGACGTCAGCAGCATTGTGACGTCAGCAGACATCGTGATGTCATGAAGTCGGGCAGCAACATCGGTGACGTCAATGTGATGCGGGCAGCAAACCACAGCAAGAGGCCTGGGACAACTGGCAACTCACGTGGCTCGTAGGTCCACGTGGCTTCGTGATCCACGGGGCTTGGTGATCCACGTAGCTTCGAGTGGCCTCGGGCACTCTGATACACAGCTCTGGCAATGAATTCACACAGAAAACAGCAGAAAAACACAACAGAGGGAGTGGGCAGTGGTGAGTGTATGGTAGGCTGGTGAGGTGTGAGTGTACAGCAGGGCGAGCGTGGTCAAGGCAAGGAACGGCCACTTCCTCATCTTCTCTCCACAAACACGTGGAGAAAGTCGCACTGGACGCAGAAATCACCACAAAACTCACATCTGGCTTGCTGAAATAGCTGTGCTGAGCTGAACAACAACAGCAGCAGAACATACAAGTGACGCTGAACACTTGACTTCAGAAACAACGTGGGACACTGTAGCATGGGGTCACTGGGACGCCACTTACAATTCTCGAAGAAATTCGGCAAATTTCGGCTGGATCCTGCTTGTACCTGTGTCTGGATGCTGAAACGTGCAGACACGACATCAGAATAACTCGATGAGAGACGGATGCTTCTTGCATGGGATGCGCCTATAAAGTCCTCTTTTCTCCTCTAATAGATGCTTTAGTTTCCTATTAACCCATTTGTGATCATTATTTGACCTAGTTTGTCTCTGGGGAATATATATACTCTCAGCACGTTGTACATTATTAAGAAAAAATCATAAACGCAGATCCCTTCTTAATCGTTAGTATTATTATCGTCAATAAAATCATTAGCTGAATTACCCCAATAGAGATTAGACAAGTGTTCCCTAAGTCCAATATAATCGGCAGAACGAAAATCGGGGACTTTTACCGTATTATACTAATTCTCGTACTCCCAGAAAATATTAAGTCATTGATTGTGATCACTTGCGCCAAGCTCTTCAGTGATCTGCAGATTATTTACAAGATTTTCTTTATTTGACAAGACTAGGTCGAGCAAATTATTACCTCTGGTAAGTTCTGTTACACACTGTTTGTGAAAACAGTCCTAAACGACTTCCATAAAGTCACTGGACTCCAGAAGTCCAGTCAATTTGACTAAAGTTAAAATCCCCTACTATTACTACGTTATTTTGTCTAGAAGCCCTAACAATTTCGTCCCATAAAAGTCTCCCTCCATCGTGATCCACGCCTGGAGATCGCTATATTACACATAGAATTAGTTTTTCTTAACCATCTAGAAACTCTACCCGAACAGATACTGTTACTGATCCATCTATTTTTATACCTGTTTTTATGCAACAATTTATATTTTCTCGTACATATATAATGCAACTCCACCCCCTTTCCCGTTATACCTTTCTACATGGAACAACATAAACCCTTGAATATGACACTCAGCAATCATATCCCGACTCTTTCAATTATTCCATGGGTCAGTTATTGCAATGATAGTGTTGGGTACTTTGTTGTTCACAATTCATATAAACAACATTTATGAGAGAATAAATTGCGGCATGAGCAAGTTTGCTGATGACACCAAAATAGGTCGCCTAACTCACTCAAATGAGAACATTAAAGCACTCCAAGATTTTAATAGACTGATGCAATGGTCGGACAAGTGACAGATGCAGTTTAATGTAGACAAATGCAAAGTTCTATACATTGGACAAGAAACTAACCATGCCACATATAAACTAAATTATGCTGATCTTAATATTACTGATTGCGAAAAGGATTTGGGAGCTCTGGTTAGCAGTAATATATATATATATATATATATATATATATATATATATATATATATATATATATATATATATATATATATATACATATATATATATATATATATATATATATATATATATATATATATATATATATATATATATATATATACTCACAGACAGGCGATCTTAACTGTGCAAGACTAGCCACGGAGGGTGGAAATCTTTAGCTCAATTGCTTTCACACTTTTCAGTGCGTCATCAGGAGCTATTCAATGCTGCAAGGCAGCAAGTGATGGTGGTGGGGTTAACACCAACCGTTGGCTCACATTCTGAGAGAAGCTGAGGCTGGTGACACACCCGCACTGCACTACTCTGAGAAAACTTCCCCTCCTTTAGTTGCTGCCTTGCAATATAGCATAGCTCCTGATGATGCACTGAGAAGTGTGAAAGCAATTGAACTAAAGATTTCCAGCCCCCGTGGCTTGTCTTACACACACATACATACATACACACGCACACACACACACACACAGACACATACACACACACACACACACACACACACACACACACACACACATATATATATATATATATATATATATATATATATATATATATATATATATATATATATATATATATATATATGGAATGAACATAGAAACAGAAAATAAGGCAATTCTGAATGTATCGACCTCATCTGAAATACTGAAGCTGGGTGTTTTTTCTCGAGAGTGACAGAACAAATGTCCAACTTCAAAATTTCAAATGGACAACCCCATCCAGAAATTATT
Organism: Cherax quadricarinatus; assembly: GCF_038502225.1. Taxonomy (NCBI): domain Eukaryota; kingdom Metazoa; phylum Arthropoda; class Malacostraca; order Decapoda; family Parastacidae; genus Cherax; species Cherax quadricarinatus. Next base: position 51,757,605 of record NC_091300.1, read on the forward strand.
ATCAGTTTCACATTGGGTATGTACACACCAGCGCCTAACTGTAGCCAATATACGCCACCTATCAGATACTCGTCTCTAGCCCATCAACGAAATGTCATATTCTCATGCCCCTTCCTCTCATCTATAACTAGAACTAACATCTCACATGATCTCAACCCATTTACCTATATATTTGTGATCTCATTCTCTACCAAATGAAAATAGATATATTGACATCAACTTGTTTTCTGTATATGAGGTTCTATTTTCCCCAAGGATTATAATAAATTAATAATTTGCCTAGATAATTATAGCAATGAATGTGAGGTGATTCGGGGAAGTGAAGGGAAACAAGTTAGCAGACGTTATTTTTGAGAAGAAGTTTCCAGTAAAGGAAGAAACATCAAAGTAAGCAAAGTTAAAAGAGCAGTGTTGCAGTGTTGCATGCAAAGAGTATGTAATTTTTCTTGGGAGCATGTTAACACCCTTGCATAGCCTGCCTCACCAACCAGCGAACCAGATGCTAAGGGTTGGACGATCGGGGCTCCATCGTCAGATTAGTATGTAGGTTCAGCCAATGAGAATGCGGATCTGGCAATTGTGAAGGTGACGTGTATACCATTCTCATTCTCACTCTTGTCATTTCCATTCAAGAGCTGGTTGAAGCACGGTGGTCTGCATTCTGCCTTGTATACAGTGGCGTTCACTAATACCTATTGTTGTACATAGTGTATATAGTGTACATACTTCTATCTATACTTGGTGAAGGATAATGTAAGTCAAAGTTTTTCTGCTGTGTTTATTTTGCTCCCTTTACACCTGGGTTGTAGTAAGTAGATTTGAAGAAAGGAAATTGCTTCTCTGCTCTTTAGGATGAAAAAAAAAAAACAGACTAATGGGCAAGGGCGGGGGTCCATGATTTACCGAAAATTTTGTTGTACTGAACGTTTCAATTAAGTGGACGAAGTTTACTTAATCGATCGTCTACCGGACATGGACGAACGTCCAATAAAACTGACATAGTCAACTGTACTGATGATGTAACATGCAAAGAAAAAACTAATGCAAGCATACTTTGATCTCTCTTTGTCTCTCTTCCTTTCTCTCTCCCGTCTCTTTTTCCCCCTTTTCCTACCTCTCAAAGGAAATATTGAAAATCTGCGTGCTTGTGTATCTTAAATGGAGTGATAGGGAAGGGTGTGTTGGAAGTGAGTGGGAGGGAAGGGAGGGGGGTTGGTGAATTTGAGGGGGACGGAGGGGTGGGAATTGGGTGTTGTGATGGGGAGGGAGGGGTGGGAGCTGGGTGGATGTGAGGGGGAGGAAGGCAGGCATACCTGTGTATGTACTAGACGTGAGTGTGTAGACAGACGGTACATGGTAAATGCACCTATACGAGTACCAGACCCATGATATTTGGTATAAGAAGAATGTAAAAAAAGAACAAAAAGGTACACTACCGTGACTGGAACAATATGACGACGTTTCGGTCCGATTTGAACCATTTAGAAAGTCACACCAACGGAAACGAGTGAGGCAGCTAGTATGTATAGGCAAGTAGGACAAGAACGAGAAAGTGAGAAGATGAAGTAGTAGTAGTGGTAGGTAGGTAATGGAATTACTAGAAAAATAATATTAGTAGAAAGTAGGGAGAGTAATTTAGTGGCACAAGAAAGGGGAGTGAAGGGTGAAGGGAGACAAGCGCCCTGAAGTCGCTTGTCCTCGGCGAATAGCATCTGGTTTACTACTTTCTATCCTCTGAGTTCGAGCGATTAAGATCTTTGTGCAGGTGGGAGCCGGTAATGCAGGTTTTGGCTGTAAGCTTGACGAGCACCCTTACCTGCGGCTAAAGCTGTACATTTTCCACACGCAGAGCTTTTTTTATGTCAATTTCATTTTATGGGTGTGTATGAGTGGGCGAATCTCACTCGAGTTCTGAGTGTGGTCCCCTTGTTCTACATTCTCGTATATCAATGTTCTTGCGATAGCAGTAAATGTTGAGGGAGGTCCGTTCCTTTGTGTTGATTGTGGCTATGTTGGTCAGTCTAAGGATGGTTTGTCGATCCATCGGAGGTATAAACATCCACACGAGTATCATAAGGATGTCGAGAGAGCAGCAAGCTCTGTCTATGTGAGAGATGGACGAAGGAGGAGTACATGTTGGCAAGTTCGGAGATTAAAATCCGTCGGGAGGCAAGAAGTGCTGATCATAGAGCCCCGGCTGGGCTAAATGTAATGTTATCGAGAATTCACTCTAGTAGATCTCTAGAGTCTATTAAAGGTCATAGGAGGGCTGCATCCTATGAGGCCCTTGCTAGTTGTTTAATGTCCGAGATTATTGTTGAAGGTGGAGGTCAAAATAATGCAATTCAAGATGCTTTACTGCTTGACGCCGAAAGCGACGAAAGAGGAGGGAAGAGAAGGGATATTAGGAATTGAAGTCTCACATAACATGTTTCCAACAGAACATACATTTACTCTACATCTATTCGATACCTGAATGTATTGCCTCGGAGCAGAGGACCCTGGATGAGATCGCTGATGTTATTATAAATTGTGTTGTAAAGAATGGTCGTGGTGAGGCCAGGCCAAGAAGTGTTGCTCAGTATAATAATAATCACAGAGGAGGAAGAGGAGCACGAAGAAGGCAATTGTATCGTGATATGCAAGCTGAAATTCCCCTGGGACTTTCATAGACCTACGAAAAGCATTTGACACAGTTGACCATGACCTATTCCACCTAAAACTCGCATATCACGGGGTTAGAGGACCCTCTCTCGATTACCTAAAATCTTATCTTAGAAACAGAAACGAGTATGTATACACATATGGGGGCAAACTCCACTACACAACCTGTTCTTGTTTGAAAACCACAGGGTAGTGTCCTTTGCCCACTTCTCGTTTTCATTTACATCAATGACCTCCCAAATGCATCAAAGCTCCTTAAACCCATTTTATTTGCAGATGACACTACTTATGTCTTCTCTCACCCAAACCCAATCATACCAACAGAAACTGTAAGTGACGAACTCTTAGTACAGACAAAACCTACTTCATGCTGTTTGGAAACAGAGCTTCAAATGTACAGCTAAACATATTGTTAAATGGTTTATCCATTTCAAGACACACAGAGGGAAAATTTCTAGGTCTCCACCTTGACTGTAGACTCAAATTCCAAACCTACATACAGCAAATATCCAGGAAAGTTTCCAAAACAGTAGGTATCGCATCAAAGATACGGTTCTATGTACCCCAAACGGCTCTTCTTGCTCTTTACCACTGTTTCATTTACCCTTACCTCACCTATGGTATTTTTGCATGGGACTCGACCACAGCAACTCGCCTTAAACCTATAATAACCCAACAAAAAGCTGCATTGCGATTGATTACTAACTCCTGCACTAGACAGCAAACTCAACAACTTTTCAAGAGTCTTAACTTGCTTAATATACAAAACATGCACACTTATTATTATGCTTGCTACATACACAGAACACTATACTCAAATAAAAACCCTCCTCTCAAACTTAATACAAGACACAAATCACTCTTCGATATCCCACGTGTCCATCTCTCCTTATGCAAAAATGCTATGCACGTAAAGGGCCCGAAGAACTGGAATTTATTGCCAGAACACACTAAAGGATCCCTACCTGCAAATCAATTTAAGGCCCTACTTAGAAATCACCTCACATTATTATTTTTTATTATCACACTGGCCGATTCCCACCAAGGCAGGGTGGCCCCAAAAAAGAAAAACTTTCACCATCATTCACTCCATCACTGTCTTGCCAGAAGGGTGCTTTACACTACAGTTTTTAAACTGCAACATTAACACCCCTCCTTCAGAGTGCAGGCACTGTACTTCCCATCTCCAGGACTCAAGTCCGGCCTGCCGGTTTCCCTGAATCCCTTCATAAATGTTACTTTGCTCACACTCCAACAGCACGTCAAGTATTAAAAACCATTTGTCTCCATTCACTCCTATCAAACACGCTCACGCATGCCTGCTGGAAGTCCAAGCCCCTCGCACACAAAACCTCCTTTACCCCCTCCCTCCAACCTTTCCTAGGCCGACCCCTACCCCGCCTTCCTTCCACTATAGACTGATACACTCTTGAAGTCATTCTGTTTCGCTCCATTCTCTCTACATGTCCGAACCACCTCAACAACCCTTCCTCAGCCCTCTGGACGACACTTTTGGTAATCCCGCACCTCCTCCTAACTTCCAAACTACGAATTCTCTGCATTATATTCACACCACACATTGCCCTCAGACATGACATCTCCACTGCCTCCAGCCTTCTCCTCGCTGCAACATTCATCACCCACGCTTCACACCCATATAAGAGCGTTGGTAAAACTATACTCTCATACATTCCCCTCTTTGCCTCCAAGGACAAAGTTCTTTGTCTCCACAGACTCCTAAGTGCACTACTCACTCTTTTTCCCTCATCAATTCTATGATTCACCTCATCTTTCATAGACCCATCCGCTGACACGTCCACTCCCAAATATCTGAATACGTTCACCTCCTCCATACTCTCTCCCGCCAATCTGATATCCAATCTTTCATCACCTAATCTTTTTGTTATCCTCATAACCTTACTCTTTCCTGTATTCACCTTTAATTTTCTTCTTTTGCACACCCTACCAAATTCATCCACCAATCTCTGCAACTTCTCTTCAGAATCTCCCAAGAGCACAGTGTCATCAGCAAAGAGCAGCTGTGACAACTCCCACTTTGTGTGTGATTCTTTATCTTTTAACTCCACGCCTCTTGCCAAGACCCTCGCATTTACTTCTCTTACAACCCCATCTATAAATATATTAAACAACCACGGTGACATCACACATCCTTGTCTAAGGCCTACTTTTACTGGGAAAAAATTTCCCTCTTTCCTACATACTCTAACTTGAGCCTCACTATCCTCGTAAAAACTCTTCACTGCTTTCAGTAACATACCTCCTACACTATACACTTGCAACATCTGCCACATTGCCCCCCTATCCACCCTGTCATATGCCTTTTCCAAATCCATAAATGCCACAAAGACCTCTTTAGCCTTATCTAAATACTGTTCACTTATATGTTTCACTGTAAACACCTGGTCTCCACACACCCCTTACCTTTCCTAAAGCCTCCTTGCTCATCTGCTATCCTATTCTCCGTCTTACTCTTAATTCTTTCAATTATAACTCTACCATACACTTTACCAGGTATACTCAACAGACTTATCCCCCTATAATTTTTGCACTCTCTTTTATCCCCTTTGCCTTTATACAAAGGAACTATGCATGCTCTCTGCCAATCCCTAGGTACCTTACCCTCTTCCATACATTTATTAAATAATTGCACCAACCACTCCAAAACTATATCCCCACCTGCTTTTAACATTTATATCTTTATCCCACCAATCACGGCTGCCTTACCCCTTTTCATTTTACCTACTGCCTCACGAACTTCCCCCACACTCACAACTGGCTCTTCCTCACTCCTACAAGATGTTATTCCTCCTTGTCCTATACACGAAATCACAGCTTCCCTATCTTCATCAACATTTAACAATTCCTCAAAATATTCCCTCCATCTTCCCAATACCTCTAACTCTCCATTTAATAACTCTCCTCTCCTATTTTTAACTGACAAATCCATTTGTTCTCTAGGCTTTCTTAACTTGTTAATCTCACTCCAAAACTTTTTCTTATTTTCAACAAAATTTGTTGATAACATCTCACCCACTCTCTCATTTGCTCTCTTTTTACATTGCTTCACCACTCTCTTAACCTCTCTCTTTTTCTCCATATACTCTTCCCTCCTTGCATCACTTCTACTTTGTAAAAACTTCTCATATGCTAACTTTTTCTCCCTTACTACTCTCTTTACATCATCATTCCACCAATCGCTCCTCTTCCCTCCTGCACCCACTTTCCTGTAACCACAAACTTCTGCTGAACACTCTAACACTACATTTTTAAACCTACCCCATACCTCTTCGACCCCATTGCCTATGCTCTCATTAGCCCATCTATCCTCCAATAGCTGTTTATATCTTACCCTAACTGCCTCCTCTTTTAGTTTATAAACCTTCACCTCTCTCTTCCCTGATGCTTCTATTCTCCTTGTATCCCATCTACCTTTTACTCTCAGTGTAGCTACAACTAGAAAGTGATCTGATATATCTGTGGCCCCTCTATAAACATGTACATCCTGAAGTCTACTCAACAGTCTTTTATCTACCAATACATAATCCAACAAACTACTGTCATTTCGCCCTACATCATATCTTGTATACTTATTTATCCTCTTTTTCTTAAAATATGTATTACCTATAACTAAACCCCTTTCTATACAAAGTTCAATCAAAGGGCTCCCATTATCATTTACACCTGGCACCCCAAACTTACCTACCACACCCTCTCTAAAAGTTTCTCCTACTTTAGCATTCAGGTCCCCTACCACAATTACTCTCTCACTTGGTTCAAAGGCTCCTATACATTCACTTAACATCTCCCAAAATCTCTCTCTCTCCTCTGCATTCCTCTCTTCTCCAGGTGCATACACGCTTATTATGACCCACTTCTCGCATCCAACCTTTACTTTAATCCACATAATTCTTGAATTTACACATTCACATTCTCTTTTCTCCTTCCATAACTGATCATTTAACATTACTGCTACCCCTTCCTTTGCTCTAACTCTCTCAGATACTCCAGATTTAATCCCAATTATTTCCCCCCACTGAAACTCTCCTACCCCCTTCAGCTTTGTTTCGCTTAGGGCCAGGACATCCAACTTCTTTTCATTCATAACATCAGCAATCATCTGTTTCTTGTCATCCGCACTACATCCACGCACATTTAAGCATCCCAGTTTTACAAAGTTTTTCTTCTTCTCTTTTTTTAGTAAATGTCTACAGGAGAAGGGGTTACTAGCCCATTGTTCCCGGCATTTTAGTCGCCTCATACGACACGCATGGCTTACGGAGGAAAGATTCTTTTCCACTTCCCCATGGACAATAGAAGAAATAAAGAAGAACAAGAGCTATTTAGAAAAAGGAGAAAAACCTGGATGTATGTATATATATATATGCATGTGGGTGTCTGTGAAGTGTGACCAAAGTGTAAGTAGGAGTAGCAAGATATCCCTGTTATCTAGCGTGTTTATGAGATAGAAAAAGAAACCAGCAATCCTACCATCATGCAAAACAGTTACAGGTTTTTGTTTCACAGTCATCTGGCAGGACGGTAGTACTTCCCTGGGTGGTTGCTGTCTACCAACCTACTAAAAGTATGAAGTGTCTTAAGCCTATGTATACTATGTTCCATCGTTGGTTATTAGGTATTTAATGTCAACCTTTGTTGAGGCGTCCACCAATGTGTTAGGTGTGGATGGAAATGTTAACAGAGGAGTAAGACAGGGGTATCCTCTGTCGTGTATTTTATTCAGAATAGTTATAAATGAAGCCCTAATGGTATGGATGAACAGGTTGAATGGCCCTTGTCAGGTTGCAATACTAGGTTATCTGCTCGTGCCTTTGCTGATGATCTCGTGCTCGTGGTGGAGTCTGAGCATGGCCATAATACCCAACTTTACACCTTTTCGGCAAACTCGCAGTGTCCGGCTTAGAAGTGAATCCACAGAAGTGTGCTACGTTGAATATCAAGACGGTGTCAAAAGCCAAGAAATGATATACAGATGCAAATAGTAAAAGGGAAATAAATGCAGCGGAAGTGCAAGCATTGAGTCCATCGGCTATTTACAAGTACGTACTTGGGGATGCACTTCTCCTCATCTGGGAGGGGAAAGCCAAATATCCTGTTCAGTTAAGGGACAAATTGACATCACTGAATCAAGTTCCCCTAAAGCCACAACAGTGTATGTTTCTGCTGAACAAACTTCTGATACCTGGCATTATCTATACAATGGTGCTGAGTGACGTTTGTCAAAGCATCTTAAAAATGTCGGACAAAGCGATCAGACAGATGGTTAAAAAGTGGCTTAAGCTGCCGTTGGATACCCCTATTGATGTTTTCTATGCTTCCTTGCATGGGATGTTTTTTTTTTTTTTTTTTTTTATCGAAAAGAGTTCCTATATTACGGAAAAGCAGGTTGAATGCCTTTCATAACTCTGATGATCCTGTTACAAGGGTTCAGCCATTCATCCCAATACGATTAAAGCATTAAAGTTTATCGGTAAGAGAAGGGTTAAGAATGTTGTTGTAACATGTTAAGTATGTCAATGCTACCAGAACTTGCAACTAATCTCAACTCATCCAACTTGTTTCTAGTGCTACGACTGTTTGATTAATACATATTCAAAAACCCTTCTCTTCTCATTCCTTTGCCTGCATAACCTTGCTCCTCTTCTATCCATGTTGCTGCCTTTATCACCTAGTATAACTGGATTTCCAATATTCCCCAAGAATCCTACCTCATTCTTCATACAAATGGTATCACAAAACTCACAATACTGCTGCTCCGATAATTCACACTGCCCACTTCTGCTGCACCATATTTCACTGTTTTCCCTCTAAAACCCATACCTCTAACTACTACAAGTTTAAAGTCCTAACAGTGCCCACTACTGAGCTAGCTAATGCCCTCACCCCAGCCCTAGACAAATGAACCTCATTGTGGTATTCATGTTATTTTTGTCATAGAAATGGCCCCAGTGTCATTGATTCTGCTATATCCACTTGCCGTGGACAAAAATTCATTTCCAACTCCCCTTCTCGGCAAAATGCAACATGTAACAGGGTGCCATCTCTTCTTCCTAATTATGTCTTGTGGTGTCTTGTACCTGCTAACCAAATCCTCACTTCTATGCTCGCCGATATTAGTCCCTCCAGCACTAAAGCGGATAATAAGATTAATCCTATTACCATTCATAATGTTGTCAAAACGGCTAACAATATCCTCCATCCCAGCCCCAGGAAAGCAAACTCTCTCTCTTCTGCTCCCATCATTCAAGCAAAATAGCTCTATCCATAAACCTAATCTGATAGTCCACTACAAGTACAATATTCTTACCTTCCCTGGTGTAGTTCGTCGTGTTTTTCCCTGTAGTCGACCCACATTCGTCAGGTAGCATGGGGAATGTGTTGAAGGTTTACACAGCAGTTTCCTGGATCAGCAACATTTACACCTCAACTTCCTTCCTTTTGATCATCAGCTTCGTTTCTTTCTGTCCAGCTTCCTTCGTTGACGTGAGCACGTGTGCCCAGGCACACATGTATATGCAAGAGTAGAATATACATGTACATATAAATATGCACATTCATACCACTGCTCATATACACACACTTACATATGCATGAACATGTATCTGAACACACACACACATATGTAATTGTATATATATATATATATATATATATATATATATATATATATATATATATATATATATATGTCGTGCCGAATATGTAAAACTGGCCAATTAGCAAGAACTCATTTAAAATTAAGTTCTTCCTTAAATTTTCTCTTATACGCTTAAAGATATATTTTTTTCATTAATGTTGATGTAAAAATTTATAATTTTGCACCAAAAGGAACTTAGAAAACTTACCTAACCTTATTATAACAAGAACAATTTATTTTAGCCTAACCCAACTAAATATATTTTAGATTTGTTTACAATAATTTAGTACTAAACAAACACAGTGAAATATATATTTTTTCGTTAGGTTCAGAATGATTTTGGCGAAATTATTGCATACACAAATTTTCGCTTGTCTTATATGGCAAGATGAGCGTTGCTATTTAAGCCAAGATCGCAAGTTCTGCCTATTCGGCACGACATTATATAATTACATATGTAAATAATTAAATACACATATGCAGACATATAGTCAAAAATATACACACATGTACTGTATACATATGAAAATGCACATACATAAATTCATATGCATAAACATATACACATGTATTCACATTTTTATAACTTTGCCTTGGAATATTACGACAACTTTTGCATGCATTGAAGTAGAGGAGGCTGGGCTGTGGAACGTGGGGATACCTTTCTTATGTCGCGCAGAAACCAAAATACATCTAGTTTACTTTATTACTGTGTGAATTAATTCTTTAAGATGTTACTATAAACATTCCTCCATTAAAATTTACTTGATAGTTGTCATTAATAACATTAGTGGATTCAACAACTGTGTCATTTTCACATATATCATCAGTCATGGTTGTACCTGTTATGAGGGAATACTGTATTAGACCCAAAGTTCAGAAATATTTTATCACACACTGAATTCTCATTTTTGCACTGAATTCACACAAAATTGAAAATAAAGCTAAAATCTTTGAAAATTACCATTAATAAGAAATATATATTGAGTATATAGAGAAGCATGTAAAGCAAATAATTTTTTACAAAAAGAAGAAATACATCAAACATTGACTCAGCAGCAGCAAAATCAACATTATGGTACAAGTACAGTACTAGACAAGTCAACATTAACCCACTGTATACAAAACTGCATGAAAAAAAACAATACTTAAAAAATGCTGCACTTTAATACAAAAAGCAAAACTATCACACAAAAGTATGTACTTGTACTATAATATTCCCACAACACAGAAAGTACATTAAAAATGAAAGTGAAGTGTTGAGCTAACGAAGAATAGATTTAACGGGAATTAACTGAAAACTGGATATCATTATACTTCATTAAGAGAGTAAAGCTGAAATATATGTAGTATAGCGCACAGAAATAAGGAACTATAACACATGTCAGTAAAATCCGTCTTACATTAAGTAAATAGCATTTTTTTGCAAAACCCCTTTAAGAAAATTAAATGTAATCCAATACAAAAGTTCACTAGACGTAAAGGTATAAAAGACAATAAAATCACAAATAAATTAATAAATTACACTAATTTAGTCAATGTTTTACACAAAGTTGCACAAAACACACGAAAGAATTGCACTATTTGTTCTGTAAATAACCATTGCCACCGTGTAACATCGTGTAAATAATTCACACAGAAATATCATTAGTATATGGCAGACGAAGATTACATAGTTATTAAAAGTCCTGGAGACTTAATGTGAGCAGCACTTCTCTGGTACTGATGTCACTATAAGGAAGATTAACGAAGACGTTATGAAAGTGAGGGGTATATTTATACCGAAAATACGAATAAAAGGACACAGGTGTATATACTTATATACGTCAGTAAGTTGTCACTCGCGTGACCTGGTAATTACTAGCGTCACCTAGTCATTGCAACTGCTGGATGTTACATGTGTTACCAGGTCTTTACTCGTACCTCCTTGGCACTGCACATATCACCAGGTCGTGGCAAAACGTCATCAGATAATAACAAACATCACTAGGTCGTGACAGAAGTCACCTGATCACTTTCTGGCCATTGCTCAGGGATCCCTAATAAATTACTAATTTAGTACGAAAATTATAGTGTCATTAAAATCTGAAATGTATTCGTTACCGAACATTTCTGAGCAGAACAAAAAAATCTGCATGATCTGAAAATATTGAATTTTCTGAATGATTCTCCTGAATTTTTTTCGGTATAGTGAAACTAAAACAAAATGGGAATCTTTATTCCTTGAGACAAACACCACTGTGGAGGCGGAACAGGTCAGTGGGGATCCGTCTACTTTTTAATTAGTTGTTAGTAAGACATATTAGTTATGATATGAGTGTGAGCCTTATGAGAGAGAGAGAGAGAGAGAGAGAGAGAGAGAGAGAGAGAGAGAGAGAGAGAGAAGGGGGAGGAGGGAGAGGGAGAGAGAATAGTGGGAAGAGGTGTGGGGGAAGTATGTGAATAGAGCAATAATGAAGGAACATTTAGGTTGGTACCGTGTATTGCGTCACCAGCAATAAGGACGTCTGAGCGAGCGCATGATTGGAAGGTCATGAGAGTGGCTCTAGAGGGCCATGAGAGTAGTGAAAGGGCCGTAGAGGGCCATGAAAGTAGTGAAAGGGTCGTGCGCGGCCATGAGAGTAGTGAAAAGGTCGTAGAAGGCCATGAGAGTAGTGAAAGGGTCGCAGAGGGCCATGAGAGTAGTAAAAGCGTTATGGAGAAAATGCACTGGTCACGAAATGTTGTGTGAGCTGTGTGCTGGTCGTGAAGCATTGTGGAAGTTGTATGTTGGTTGTGGAGTATAAGGAGTGTTGAGTGTTCGTTGTGGAGTATAAGGAGTGTTGAGTGCTGGTTGTGGAGTATAAGGAGTGTTGAATACTGGTTGTGGAGTATAAGGAGTCTTGAGTGCTGGCTGTGGAGAATAAAGAGTGTTGAGTGCTGGTTGTGGAGTATAAGGAGTGTTGAGTGTTGGTTGTGGAGTATGAGGAGTGTTGAGTGCTGGTTGTGGAGTAGGAGTGTTGAGTGCTGGTTGTGGAGTACAATTAGTATTGAGTGCTGGTTGTGGAGTATGAGGAGTGTTGAGTGCTGGTTGTGGAGTATGAGGAGTGTTGAGTGCTGGTTGTGGAGTATGATGAGTATTGAGTACTGGTTGTGGAGTATAAGGAGTGTTGAGTGTTCGTTGAGTATGAGGAGTGGTGAGTGTTGGTTGTGGAGTATGAGGAGAGTTGAGTGCTGGTTGTGGAGTATGAGGAGTGTTGAGTGCTGGTTGTGGAGTATAAAAAGTGTTGAGTGCTGGTTGTGGAGTATGAGAAGTGTTGAGTGCTGGTTGTGGAGTATAAGGAGTGTTGAGTGTTGGTTGAGTATGAGGAGTGGTGAGTGCTGGTTGTGGAGTATAAAAAGTGTTGAGTGCTGGTTGTGGAGTATGAGAAGTGTTGAGTACTGGTTGTGGAGTATGAGGAGTGTTGAGTGCTGGTTGTGGAGTTTAACGAGTGTTGAGTGCTGGTTGTGGAGTATTAGGAGTGTTGAGTGCTGGTTTTGGAGTTTAACGAGTGTTGAGTGATGGTTGTGGAGTATGAGGAGTGTTGAGTGCTGGTTGTGGAGTATGAGGAGTGTTGAGTGCTGGTTGTGGAGTATGAGGAGTGTTGAGTGCTGGTTGTGGAGTATGGGGAGTGTTGAGTGCTGGTTGTGGAGTATGAGGAGTGTTGAGCGCTGGTTGTGGAGTATAAGGAGTGATGGGTGCTGGTTGTGGAGTATAAGTGCTGAGTGCTGGTTGTGGAGTATGAGGAGTGTTGAGTGCTGGTTGTGAAGCATGAGGAGTGTTGAGTGCTGGTTGTGGAGTATAAGGAGTGTTGAGTGCTGGTTGTGGAGTATGAGGAGTGTTGAGTGCTGGTTGTGGAGTATGATGAGTATTGAGTACTGGTTGTGGAGTATAAGGAGTGTTGAGTGTTCGTTGAGTATGAGGAGTGGTGAGTGTTGGTTGTGGAGTATGAGGAGAGTTGAGTGCTGGTTGTGGAGTATGAGAAGTGTTGAGTGCTGGTTGTGGAGTATAAGGAGTGTTGAGTGTTGGTTGAGTATGAGGAGTGGTGAGTGTTGGTTGTGGAGTATGAGGAGTGTTGAGTACTGGTTGTGGAGTATAAGGAGTGTTGAGTGCTGGTTGTGAAGTATGAGGAGTGTTGAGTGCTGGTTGTGGAGTTTAACGAGTGTTGAGTGCTGGTTGTGGAGTATTAGGAGTGTTGAGTGCTGGTTTTGGAGTTTAACGAGTGTTGAGTGCTGGTTGTGGAGTATTAGGAGTGTTGAGTGCTGGTTGTGGAGTATGAGGAGTGTTGAGTGCTGGTTGTGGAGTATGAGGAGTGTTGAGTGCTGGTTGTGGAGTATGGGGAGTGTTGAGTGCTGGTTGTGGAGTATGAGGAGTGTTGAGTGCTGGTTGTGGAGTATGAGGAGTGTTGAGTGCTGGTTGTGGAGTATAAGTGCTGAGTGCTGGTTGTGGAGTATGAGGAGTGTTGAGTGCTGGTTGTGAAGCATGAGGAGTGTTGAGTGCTGGTTGTGGAGTATAAGGAGTGTTGAGTGCTGGCTGTGGAGTATAAGGAGTGCTGAGTGCTTGTTGTAGAGTATAAGGAGTGCTGAGTGCTGGTTGTGGAGTATAAGGAGTGTTAAGTGCTGGTTGTGTAGTATAAGGAGTGTTTGAGTGCTGGTTGTGGAGTAAAAAGAGTGTTAGGTGCTGGTTGTGGAGTATGAGGAGTGTTAGGTGCTGGTTGTGGAGTATAAAGAGTGTTGTGTGTACTCACCTATTTGTGGTTGCAGTGGTCGAGTCATAGCTTCTGGCCCTGCCTCTTAAAGGAATGTGAAGAAGAACTTAGCATACCTTTGGCTAATCTTTTTAACATATCACTACAAACTGGCATAGTGCCTGATAAGTGGAAAATGGCAAATGTAATACCTATTTACAAGGCAGGTGACAGGTCCTTGGCCTCGAACTATAGACCAATAAGCCTTACCTCCATAGTGGGAAAATTTATGGAATCAATAATTGCCGAAGCAATTCGTACCCATCTTGACAGGCACAGATTGATTAATGAATCTCAACACGGTTTTACAAAGGGGCGTTCCTGTCTTACGAATTTACTAACTTTTTTCACTAAGGTGTTTGAGGAGGTAGATCACGGTAATGAATATGATATTGTGTATATGGACTTCAGTAAGGCTTTCGATAGAGTTCCACACCAGAGGCTATTGAGGAAACTTAAGGCACACGGAATAGGAGGAGAAATTTTTTCCTGGGTAGAGGCATGGCTGACAAATAGACAGCAGAGAGTTTGCATAAATGGGGAGAAATCAGAATGGGGGCACGTCACAAGCGGTGTTCCTCAGGGGTCAGTGTTGGGCCCGTTGTTGTTCACAATTTACATAAACGACAGAGATGAGGGAATAAATAGTGACATAAGCAAATTTATTGATGACACCAAAATAGGCCGTCCATTTCATTCTCAAGAGGACACTAGAGCACTCCAGGATGATTTGAATAGACTGATGCAATGGTCGGAGAAGTGGCAGATGCAGTTTAATATTGACAAAAGCAAAGTTCTAAATGTTGGACAGGTAAATAACCATGCTACATATAAACTAAATAATGTAGATCTTAATACTACTGATTGCGAAAAGGATTTAGGAGTTCTGGTTAGCAGTAATCTAAAACCAAGACAGCAGTGCATTAGTGTTTGCAATAAAGCTAACAGAATTCTTGGCTTCATATCTAGAAGTATAAATAATAGAAGTCCTCAGGTTGTTCTTCAACTTTATATATCCTTGGTTAAACCTCATTTAGACTATGCTGCTCAGTTCTGGTCACCGTATTACAGAATGGATATAAATGCTCTGGAAAACGTACAGAGGAGGATGACCAAGATGATCCCATGTATCAGAAATCTTCCCTATGAGGATAGACTGAGGGCCCTGAATCTGCACTCTCTCGAAAGGCGTAGAATTAGGGGGGATATGATCGAGGTGTATAAATGGAAAACAGAAATAAATGAAGGGGATGTAAATAGCGTGCTGAAAATTTCCAGCCAAGACAGGACTCCCAGCAATGGTTTCTAGCAGGAAAAAATCAGATTCAGAAGGGATATAGGAAAGCACTGGTTTGGTAATAGAGTTGTGGATGAGTGGAACAAACTCTCGAGTACAGTTATTCAGGCTAAAACGTTGTGTTGTTTGAAAAATAGGTTAGATAAATACATGACTGGGTGTGGGTGGGTGTGAGTTAGACCTGACTAGCTTGTGCTGCTGTGACTCAAGAAATCGTAATGACACGATTGCAAATAAACCATACCCCCGGCCGGGATTGAACCCGCGGTCATAGAGTCTCTAGCTGGTCTAGTGGCTAACGCGACGGGCTGGAGTTTTGAGACTCTATGACCGCGGGTTCAATCCCGGCCGGGGGTATGGTTTTTTTGTGCTGCTGTGTCTGGTGCAGTGCTCCATCCTTGAGCGGAGATGATCAGACTGGGTGGGTCATTGGGCTAATCCGGGGGGGGGTCATTGGTCTAATCCGTGGGGGGGGACATGGACCTGCTGCGCATGGGTCAGTAGGCCTGTTGCAGTGTTCCTTCTTTCTTATGTTCTTAAGTTCACTGATTGCTACTAGGTCCTCTCTCTCCCTGCTCCATGAGCTTTATCATATCTCGCCTTAAAACTATGTATGGTTCCCGCCTTCACTATGTCACTTTCTAGGCTATTCCACGGCCTGACTACTCTATGACTGAAGAAATACTTCCTAACATCCCTTTGATTCGTCTATTCTTCAACTTCCAATTGTGACCTCTTGTTTCTGTGTCCCATCTCTGGAACATCCCGTCTTTGTCCACATTGTCTATTCCACGCAGTGTTTTATATGTCGTTATCATGTCTCCCCTGACCCTACTGTCCTCCAGTGTTGTCAGGCCGATTTCCCTCGACCTTTCTTCGTAGGTCTGGGACTAGTCTTGTTGCAAACCTTTGCACTTTCTCTAATTTCTTGACGTGCTTGACCAGGTGTGGATTCCAAACTGGTGCTGCATACTCCAGTATGTGCCTGACGTAAATGGTATACAGAGTCTTGAACGATTCCTTACTGAGGTATCGGAACGCTATCCGTAGGTTTGCCAGACGCCCGTATGCTGCAGCAGTTATTTGATTGATGTGCACCTATGGAGACATGCTCGGTCTTTTTCCTTGAGTGAGGTTTGCAGTCTTTGGCCATCTAGACTATATTGTGTCTGCGGTCTTCTTTGCCCTTCCCCAATCTTCATGATTTTGCATTTGGCGGGGTTAAACTCAAGGAGCCAGTTGCTGGACCAGGCTTGTAGCCTGTCCAGGTCTCTTTGCAGTCCTGCCTGATCCTCGTCCGATTTGATTCTTCTCATTAACTTCACATCATCTGCAAACAAGGACACTTCTGAGTCTATCCCTTCCGTTATGTCATTCACATATACCAGAAACAGCACAGGTCCTAGGACCGACCCCTGTAGAACCCCGCTTGTCACAGGCGCCCACTCTGACACCTCATCACGTACCATGACTCGTTGTTGCCTCCCTGCCAGGTATTCTCTGATCCATTGCAGTTCCTTTCCTGTTATGTGTGCCTGATCCTCCAGCTTTTGCAGTAACCTTTTGTGAGGAACTGTGTCGAAGGCCTTTTTGCAGTCCAAAAAAATGCAGTCGATCCACCCCTCTCTCTCTTGTCTTACTTCTGTCACCTTGTCATAAAACTCCAGTAGGTTTGTGACACAGGATTTTCCTTCCCTGAAACCATGCGGGTTGTCAATTATGCACTTGTTTCTTTCTAGATGCTCCACCACTCTCCTCCTGATGATCTCCATGACTTTGCAGGTCTGTAGTTTAATGCCTCATGTCTGTCTCCCTTGTTAAAAATTGGGACTACATTTGCCATCTTCCATACCTCAGGGAGTTGCCCAGTTTCAGTGAATATGTTGAAGATCTTTGTTAATGGCACACACAGCATCTCGGCTCCCTCTCTAAGGACCCACGGAGAAATGTCTGGTCCCACCGCCTTTGAGGTGTCAAGTTCACATAGCAGCTTCTTCGCCTCCTCTTTGGTTATGTGTACCTCATCCAGCACTTGTTGGTGTACCCCCCTGTTCTGATTTCCTTGAGTCGTACTGGTTTCCACTGTAAATCTTTAAATCTCGTGTTGAGCTCCTCACATACCTCTCGGTCGTTTCTTGTGAACTCCCCATCACCCTTCCTCAGTCTGATTACCTGGTCCTTGACTGTTGTTTTCCACCTGATGTGGCTATACAACAGCTTCGGGTCAGACTTGACTTTTCATATTGTCGCTGAGCCTCCCTGTGCATATTCGTTTCTGGCTCTTCGGCTAATCTTTTTATTTTCCTGAGTTCTCTGTCTTCTGTACCTTTGCCATTCTCTAGTACACCTAGTTTTTGCCTCCCTACACCTTTGGGTGAATCAAGGACATGTTCTGTTCTTCCTATTACTTCTGTTTCCCTTGGGAATAAACCTCTCCCCTGCCTCCTTGCATTTTGTTGCCACGTAGTCCATCATTTCTTGTACTGGTTTTCCTGTCAGTTCCCTCTCCCACTGAATGTCTTGCATGAAACTCCTCATGCCTGAGTAGTTCCCCCTTTTGTAGTTTGGTTTTTCCCATCCTATTCCTGCTATTCTCTCCACTTGAAGCTCAACTATATAGTCAAAGCACAGAACCACATGATCACTAGCTTCTAGGGGCGTTTCATACACAATATCCTCGATGTCCGAACTACTCAAGGTGAATACAATGTCCAGTCTTGCTGGATCATCTTCACCTGTCTCTCTGGTAGTGTCTCTAACATGTTGATGCATTAGGTTTTCTAGTACCACATCCATCATCTTGGTTCTCCATGTTTCGGGACCCCCATGGGGCTCCAGGTTTTCCCAGTCAATCTCCTTGTGATTGAAATCACCCATAACTAGTAACTTTGCTCCCCCCACGTGTGCTCTTCTGGCCACCTCCGCTAGTGTGTCGACTATTGCTCTGTTGCTCTCATCGTATTCTTCTCTTGGCCTTGTGCAGTTCTGTGGTGGGTTGTACATTACTGTAATTATCACCTTATGTCCCTCAGACTGGATTGTTCCTACTAAGTAATTCCTTTCGCCCGTGCCATCCATTCCTTCCATTTTCTCAAATCCCCACTGGTTTTTAATGAGCAGTGCAACTCCTCCTCCCCCTCCTCTCCTCCCTCTGTCTTTCCTGAGGATTTGATATCCGGATGGAAAGATTGCATCTGTTATTATTCTGGTGAGTTTTGTTTCTGTGAGTGCTATTTTGTCTGGGGATGTCTCCTTGATTCTTCCATGCCACTCCTCACACTTGTTATTCCATCTGCATTTGTATACCACACCCTCAACTTCTTTTGTAAGACTGTGGTCTGAGAGGTATATTGGGGTTGAGGAAGTGGGAGACCTGATAAGGAACTATGGGTGGTTGCTGTGGGAGTGGAGTTTGTAATGCAGTGGGTGGCAGCATTGGTTATGGCATGGGTGTTTTGGTTTAGAATGTTTGGTTGCACTGGGGTTGACCTGGCTGGGGGGCTTCTATTGGAAGTTGTGAGGAAGGCTGTATTTGATCTTCCTGGTTCTGGGATCTCCTGTCTGTCTCCTCCATCCCCTCTCTTTCCTCCTTTCGCCTTTGTACCATCTCTCTCAGTTTCTGCCTTCTTGTGTTCTGTCGGGGTCGAGATACACCTTCCTGTATGCCAGCATGTCCCTTAATCTTGCTTTCTCCTGCAGGATCCTGTTCCGAGCCGATTCTGCCTTGAAAGTCACTTTCACTGGCCGGGTTCTTCTTCTTGCAAACCCCCCTATTCTCCAAAAATTTTCCAGCTGGGTCATGTCATCTTCTCCTATTGCTTTTATGATGCTTTCAATTGCTTTTTTTTCCTTTGTTTTCTTGCTTCATATGTTTCCCCATCAACTTCCTAGAGCCCATACACAAAGACTGACCTCTCCCTTTCATTCTCCCACTGCATATCCTTGTGTATCCACTCATTCAATTTAATTTCCTCCATTGCAGCTTTTCTTCAGTTTCACTATCTATTGTACTTGGGCTCTGTGGCCTATCATTTTCCCTTCTCAGCTTTCCCTGGGCTCTGTTGTGGTCTGTTAGGGCCTCCACATATACATTAGCTCTTTCATTTACTACAGTCCCCTCTGATAGAGTTTCTACATGCAGTTTTGCTCCTTTCCCTACAGTCCCCTTATTTGTTCCCAAAATGTTCTTTAGTTCTTTAAGCTGTTTCAGATTTTTCAGTTCCTCTTCTAATCTCTGTATCCTAGCCTCTGCTGCTATGACTTGCATCTCCCACTTCCTGCTTTCCATATCTATCCTCTCTTCTATTCTCATGCTAAGTTCTTCTAGTTTCTTTTCCCTTTCATGTTCCCTTCTTGTGAGCTCTGCTGCCCAATGTTCCTTTGCAGATTCATCCTCCTGTCCCTTGGTTTTCCTTCCTGCTCTCTGGCAACCCATTTTTTATTTTATTTTGATTGCCTCAGAATGGAAAACTTACGTAATTCTATGTTTTAGGTTAGTGTGTTTGTCAGAGTGTCGGGAGAAGGTAGAGGAAGAACTGTTGACAGGGGCTATATGGGAGAGAGGGGTGGGGAGGGGGATTTTGGGGGGAAAATGGGCAGTGAGAAGGAGGGAGAAGCAAGGAGGTGAATGGGAGAGAGAGAGGGGGGAAGGAGGAAGAGGTGGGGAGGAGGGTGAATGAGAGAGGGGGGATTTAGGGAAAGGAGTGAGAGGTTCGTGGGGGAGGGGGGGAGTGTGTGTGTGTGTGTGTGTGTGTGTGTGTGTGTGTGCATGTGCATGTGTGTGTAATTATGTGTGGAATTATAAGTGGGTTTATTAAGTGTCTGAAAAGTAGGTGGAATTGTGCATTATAGTAACTTACTCGCCTTGTTCCATAGATTACTAATTGCTATTCCTTATTGAGTACTTGAGTGCCTATTCTTTATCGTGCTAGGAGAGTTGGACCATTCACAGTCAGCTTGGTGGTTAATTGGAACCTGAAACCCCACACCCAAACAACCATGCATAGGTGATTACAGTACTTGCAATGCAGCTGTAGCAGCCTGTAGATTGTCCAGCTCGATGTGATGTCCTGGCGTAGATCCACCTCAATTTCTTCTCGTTATATAATGTACCCTATTCACTGTATTTCTTTCACTGGACACACGATTGTTTCACTTTGTTAACTTTCTTGGGTGACACGTGGCAACATCGCCTGAGCACCCACACTAGCCTGTCAGCTCTGACTGCGCCACCAAGTTTTACTTTCTAGATCACTTACAAAATTGTGGCTCTCCCCACACTTATGTGGCTCAGGCAGACTGTAAATCGCTTCAAGGAATTGTTCACTACCCTAACACACTTAACAACCCTTGCAGAACACTTGGGTAGCTCTCAAAAACACGGAAGGCGTGACTCGCGCACGAGGTGTCCCGTGTGTGTGTGTGTGTGTGTGTGTGTACTCGCCTAGTTGTACTCGCCTAGTTGAGGTTGCAGGGGTCGAGTCCTAGCTCTTGGCCCTGCCTCTTCACTGGTCGCTACTAGGTCACTCTCCCTGAACCGTGAGCTTTATCATACCTCTGCTTAAAGCTATGTATGGATCCTGCCTCCACTACATCGCTTCCCAAACTATTCCACTTCCTGACTACTCTGTGGCTGAAGAAATACTTCCTAACATCCCTGTGATTCATCTGTGTCTTCAACTTCCAACTGTGTCCCCTTGTTGCTGTGTCCCATCTCTGGAACATCCTGTCTTTGTCCACCTTGTCAGTTCCTCTCAGTATTTTGTATGTTTCGGAATAAAAGTTGCCTAAATGTTGCCTATGTGTCTTACCTACCATACTATACATGTCAGTGACACTGGTCTGTAGTTTAGTGTTTCATGTCTGTCTCGTTTTTTAAAAATTGGGACTACATTTGCTGTCTTCCATGCCTCAGGCAATTTCTCTGTTTCGATAGATGTATTGAATATTGTTGTTAGGGGTACTCATAGCGCCTCTGCTCCCTCTCTCAGGACCCATGGAGCGGCGATGTCCGGCCCCATTGCCTTTGAGGTATCTAGCTCACTCAGAAACCTCTTCACTTCTTCCTCGGTTGTGTGTACTGCGTCCAGCACTTGGTGATGTACCCCACCTCTCCGTCTATCTGGAGCCCCTTCTGTCTCCTCTGTGAACACTTCTTTGAATCTCTTATTGTGTTCCTCACATACTTCTTGGTCATTTCTTGTTGTCTCTTCTCCTTCCTTCCTATGTTTGTGTGTGTGTGTGTGTGTGTGTGTTTGTGTGTCGTGTCGAATAGGTAAAACTTGCGATTTCGCGTTAAATAGCAACTCTCTTCTTGCCGAATAAAGCAAGTAAAAATTTGTATATGCAATAATTTCGCAAAAAATATTTTGAACCTAATGAAATGATGTATTTTACTGTGTTTGTTTATTATTAAATTAATGTAAACTTATCTAAAATATATTTAGTTGTATTAGGTTAATTAAATTGCTCTTGTTAAAATAAGGTTAGGTAAGTTTTCTAGGGTTCTTTAGGTACAAAATTGTGAATTTTTACATTAACCTAAATTAAAAAAGATATTAAACTTACAAAAGAAAACTTTAGAGAGCACTTAATTTTAAACTAGTTCTTGTTAAATAACCAGTTTTACGTATTCGGCACGACATATATAAATATATTGTAACCACTAACAAGTGGTATTGATAAAAAACAATACTGCGACTAGCCAAGAACTCGAACCCATGTTATTTTGACTTGCTTTATGGTGAGTGAAAGCCACATGACGCTGTCCAACCCACAGAACCAGCGAATCCAACAAGAGAGCAAGGTTCCCAAGTGATGCTCTAGATCACTCGGCCATCAGATGCCTCAGAAAGTTGGGCAGCCTTGTTAACAAGCCATGTTTCTTCTCAACCCGAGCACACCACCTTTCAATTAGGATATTTAAAAAATGTTCCTAAATAAAACGGTCAAATTCAAACTAAGACACTCCAAAATCAAGACGAAGGTTTCTTTGAGAAAAATAACACTAGTGGTAATACGAGACCAATCATTCCAAGTTTATTTTCTCTACAAGTAAACTGGCCAATTCGTATATGCACGTATTAAACCCCAGACAGATTGTGCATGTTTACAAGATGCGTCAGCCATTAAAGATTGAAATCGTTCACAGAAGGCATACTCAGAATATTTCACGGATAATGCTATTTATTCCACTTAATTTTTTTTGGGGGGGGGGGCAAGTTGGCACCTACAAACTCCAACAATCCCATCCTCCCTCTAAGTAGGATATTCCAATACTAACCGTCTGACTCCAATCATAAGAGGTTTCTCTCAGGTTGTCACTCGAAAGCCAAAATCAGGAACAGTTTTATAAAGTTGACAAATGAGCATCTTCCCACTTCATTAGTTCCGGTAACTATCCTCTAGTTGTAGTTCAGCAGCGTAAAGTATTTCAAACCAATCGGATGAAGCTCTCACGAGCTATAAAGGAAAACTTCGCAATAAGACGAGAACATCGTACCTGAGTATATTTACAACTCAGGACTTTCTTTTCTAGAGAAAATTTAAAACCCAGTAAAAGCGAGTTTTTAAAAATATTCTCATTGTTCTTTTCACAGTTATATTCTATTTCGAACTCTCTCTATTTTACACATCTTTAAATTAATGGAATTTATATAACCCTTACGAGCTTCCACACAATGACAGCTGAGGGTCTGGTATAGAACTTTGATAACTGACACCGACACAGTACAATAACAATTCAAGGCTTCCTGTAAGACACACCAGAGCTGAAGGTTTAAAGCTGATTCGTAAAGACATTCACAAACTAACACACAAAAGTATTCTCTTTTTTCAAATGTCCCCAAAAATGTGACGTCAATACAGCCTAAGATCAATTTATATATTTTTTTTTTAAAATAAGATACACTGTTGTTCAGAAAATTTGTAGGAAAATTAAATCATAATATGCAGGGTGAATATAAAGCACAATATAAGAAAATATTACAAATACAGTAAAATTGTAAAATAATATTAAAAAGAATCATAAATAAATAGGAAAGGCAAAATATAAAATAAGACTAAAAACTCATGTGAAAACTGGAACGTTCGTGCGTTTACGCTGTTAATGAGTCAAGGGATGGCTTGATGAGCAGCGACGGGTGGGTGGGTGATGATCCTGGGAGGCTGGGTTATGGGAGGGGTACAGTGATAAATATCCTGTGATCGTTGAGGTGGCAAGGCGACCGTGTAGCAGTGAGGTGGTGGATCAGCCAGGTGACGTGTTATGGAGGGTTGACTGGTTCCTTTATAATACTACTGATTCCCCTGAATCCGGCAAGTAATATTTGGGGTTGTTCCTCATACAGTTGGACTAATTAGTGTAGTTAAGGATGCGCATGTCTAATGTGATGGCTGCTTCTCCACGGTAGTTTCAGTTGCTTATCCATCTCGAGGTAGGTCAATCACCAAGCAATCTGACGAATCAAATAAACATATGGGCTGTGACAACATGATAATAAGTTCGGACGCTCCGAAACAGAGTACTAACGCAAACGGCTGTGGATGGCCGTTCCTCCTTCATCCGTTGTAACAAGGAGAATATCACTTACCCTTACACTTCGTACGTGGGTGCAGGAAACGTGCGACACACATTATTAACAAGACTGACACTACTCCGGTTGAAGGAGAACCTCCTCATTTATATCGTTCTACCAGTCAGCAGCGTTGCAACTACAGTTTAAACATACATAAAAAAAACTTGTTAAAATATCCTCTAGCTCATAAACACTTAGACTTATTGCAGCAACCCAAGAACGACTCTGTAACTAGCGCAGGATTATACATAATACCACAGGGGGGATGTGACAGTATATTTGTAGGCGAAAAAACATGATCTCTGGATATTAGGATCCAGGAGAACAATAGCGCCTGCAACTTATTTGACCGTAATAATGTGTGTCCAACACAGAGACGATGCTGTCCTTATTGCCGTTAATAACACAGTCCATCAAAAATCCGAAAGTTACATTATAGCCAAACTGTTTATCAATAAGATTTAAGCCATTCTGAAAACCGTTGTAGCATAAATTTGACAGATCCTTCTCTAACACCACCCATCTCACCACAATTGTACTGTTACTTCAACTACTACTACTACTACTTGTCGGTTTTCTAAACCAATTATACAAACTTTGATGAATATACTGGTTACAATGGCGATTCCAGTGTTGGTTTGTGCAAGAACTTTGGAGATGTTCAAGGAAACTTCATTGTTGGGAAGGATTATGACTTTCTTTAAAGTGGTATTAGTGCGTTATTTGGAGGGCTCTTTTCTTACAGATGTCAATGATAAAGCAAGGAAATTGTAAGACAAGAGCACTCCAAACACTTTAAACAGAATTATAATCTTTCCCAACAGCCAAGTTGCCTTGAACTTCTCCAAAATACTTGCACAAGCCAAAATTAAGTCGCCATTGCAACCAGCACATTTTACGAAGTCCTGACCAGGACCAAAGTGAAGAACCTTGAACCCGTCAATGCAGGTGTTTACACAATCCCTTGCAAAGGCTGTGCAGTATAGAAACTCCTCCAGCTATGGAGGAGGTGAAAGAGCATAAGAACTGCAGTAGGCCTACTGGTAATTTTTCTAGGCAGTAGTATGAGTGGAGGTAACTTTTGGTTGCTATGTGATAACGGTTTATTATTTTTCAGTATAACTATTGCAGTTCCTCGGAAACGATGATGGTGTCTGAAATTGATGATGTGTGAATGCTTGTGTTATGTAGATACATTCTTCTTCAAGGAAACAAGTTTGAAGATGTGAAAAGATCTGAAGAAGAAACCAGTAAGGAAACCTTTATTCTGCTAATAGCAGAATAAATGTTGCCAAAGACCTCACTATAAAACATAACCCCACGCCTCTAACTTCCACAGCGTCTACACCATCCCTTGTGGATACTGTCCCACGAAATATGTAGGGAAAACAGGCAGAAATCTTTCAGTCCGCCTCAACGAACATCGAAAAGCCAGCAACAGAGATGACTTGAGGTACGCCTGTATCCTCCACATGATCTCCACGGGACATTTGATGAACTGGAATGAGGCACAACTCGTCCTCACAGAACAGGATCTTAGACGCCGACGATGTCTGAAAGCCTCGCTAATCATCTTCACCGAAACATAGAACATAATACTGGAAACGACAAAATTTCAAAAAACATTAGCATGCATGATACTCAGCCAGGCAAAACACCACCTACCTAGCAATACAGGAGTCACATGATACCATTGTCTACTTGTCCTCATCCTAATATGGCATTCTTCAGAATGTGTCACACCTCACTCTCAGCCTGTATACCATCTTTATAACCCCCTCTGTTTGTAATAAGTGATCAACGTCCCAGAACCCAAACGGTTTCTAATAAATATGTCCTAGTGTTTGCTCACATGTGCTTCTAAACCAATTTGTCTGTATCTATTACCAAGGTTTATACCTCGGTTCATGATATTTAATGAGAAAACGTTTCGCTACAGAGACGACTAACTAGTACTTATATTGGCGGGAGTCATGTGGCAAGCCGTGAGAGGTACAAGTATATAGTAGTGGAACAGCTGAGATATGATGGGTCAGATTTGAGAAAGATCTGTCAGCAGTGCGGTAACATATTAAAGAGCTCCTTGTTGCAGACGTGATGTAGCCTGGTGTCACCTAATGTCAGTATCCAGGTTGGGTAGTAACCGTTTTCCTAAGACTTCCTAAATGCTGTGGAAACTGGACTTTTGTGGAATGCTGCTAGTTAGTGCTATCAGGGCGGCCTCTAAACACCGTCGACGGCGTTTAAAGGCATTTGATGACGAATACTTTGACGATTAAGACACATGTGCAACAGTTGGGTATCTTTATTGCTGAAACTTGTCGGTATTTTATACTACTGTCAGGCACAACGGTATCTTGGTAAAAAGGACATCTTCCACACTTCATCGTGTACCTGCTAGTTATGAGTGAGATGAGTTAGTTTCCAGATGGACCTGCCTTCTTATTTCTACTAGTGCATCCCGTCCCCTGCAATATCTTCGAGATCTACTTCTTCACTTTCGACAGTAATTAAGAATCCATTCTCATACTTCAACTTCATATCGGTCTAGACCATGAAGCTGAACATTTATCAAGGCTGAGGGACTAACCACCTTAAATAGTATTTCTCCAAGGCTGATGGACTGATCACATCATCTTCATTCCACTACTACACCTGCTGTTTCTGCATTTGACAGAAGAAGACTACTGTGTAGGCGAAACGTTCCAATAATAAAAATATCCAACTACTGCACATGTATCTTAATCATCAGTTTGGCTTTTTATACCATTTTCAGCATGATGAATACTTATTTTATGACGTAGAAAACTCGCGGACTTGCGAAGCGTACTTGTTGGTGTACAAGTTGCTGGTGGCGGCCTGTACCGGATGAAAGCTCCTCACTGAGGTATGGCTCCTAATGGAAAAAAATTCCACCTAACTTTTTTCAATAAGGCTTCCCAGAAGTCTTGAGCGATCCCTTGAGTTTTGTAGGGTAAGCTGCTCGGGACGTGAGGGATTGCTGGCGACGTCATTGGAGAATTTTAGATGGGTGTTGGTGAAGTGAGGGAATTGAGGGTTACAGGAGTGGTAGGGTTGTGTTAGAGGAGTCTTGGAGTGGAGAAAAGCTAGGATAGAATATTAGAGTGCTTGTTTTTTCTGGACGGTGTAATGTGCATGTTACTTGCTTGTGGAGAGATGGTGTAATGCTCATGTTATGGGGTGATGGATGGCGTAATATGCTTAACTGATAGTGTAATATGCTTAACGGATACTGTAGTATACTGAAGAGATAGTGTAATATACTGAATGGATAGTATAATATGCTGAACAAACTATAATCTGCAGAACAGATAGTGTATTATGCTGAACAAATAGTGTAATGTGTAGATTAGATAATGTAATAATATGCTGAACAGATGGTATGATATACTGAACAGATAGTGCAATATGCTGAACAAATACTGTAATGCGTAAAACAGATGCTGAACGCTGGAGGGATGGTACAACGGGGTAAACAGACGGTACATTGTGCTGGAGGGATGGTATAACAGCAGAAACAGATGGTACAACGCGCTGGACAGATTCTGTGACGCGCTAGACAAATGGTACAATGTTTTGCTAGAACAGTGTAATGTTTTAAACATTCAAATGTTCTTGACAGATGGTGTAACGATCTGAACAGATGATTTCACCTAATATAGGCGGTGTGACCTTTTGGAGAGATGATGTAACAAACGGGATGGGTCGTACAGGGTACTGGACGGATTGTGTAACTTGCTGGATGTATGGTGTATTGTGCCGGACAGAGGGTGTAACGTCTTGGAGATGGTGTAACTTGCTGGATGTATGGTGTATTGTGCCGGACAGAGGGTGTAACGTCTTGGAGATGGTGTAACTTGCTGGATGTATGGTGTATTGTGCCGGACAGAGGGTGTAACGTCTTGGAGATGGTGTAACTTGATGGATGTATGGTGTATTGTGCCGGACAGAGGGTGTAACGTCTTGGAGATGGTGTAACTTGATGGATGTATGGTGTATTGTGCCGGACAGAGGGTGTAACGTCTTGGAGATGGTGTAACTTGATGGATGTATGGTGTATTGTGCCGGACAGAGGGTGTAACGTCTTGGAGATGGTGTAACTTGATGGATGTATGGTGCATTGTGCCGGACAGAGGGTGTAACGTCTTGGAGATGGTGTAACTTGATGGATGTATGGTGTATTGTGCCGGACAGAGGGTGTAACGTCTTGCAGATGGTGTAACTTGATGGGTGGCTGATGTAACATGAGGAACAGATGGTATAACTTTTGGGCAGATGGTGTGCTTTGTGGGAGGATGGACCATGTAAAGTGTTGGAGGGATGGTGCAATATGCTGGAGGGATGGTGTAACATACTGGAGGGATGTTGTAACATACTAGAGGGATAGTGTAACATACTGGAGGGATGGTGTAACATACTGGAGGGATGATGTAACATACTGGAGGGATGACATAACATACTGAAGGGGTGGTGTAACAAAGTGGAGGGATGGTGTAACATACTGGAGGCACGTTGTAACATACTGGAGGGATGGTGTAACATACTGGAGGGACGGTGTAGCATACTGGAGGGATGGTGTAACATACTGAAGAGATGGTGTAACATACTGGAGGGATGGTGTAACATACTGGAGGGATGGTGTAGCATATTGCAGGGATGGTGTAACATACTGGAGGGATGGTGTAACATATTGGACGGATGATGTAGCATACTGGAGGGATGGTGTAACATATTGGAGGGATGGTGTAACATACTGGAGAGATGATGTGACATACTGGAGGGATGGTGTAACATATTGGAGGGATGGTGTAACATACTGGAGGGATGGTGTAACATACTGGAGGGATGATGTAACATACTGGAGGGATGGTGTAACATAATGGAGGGATGGTGTAACATACCGGAGGGATGGTGTAACATACTGGAGGGACGGTTTAACATACTAGAGGGTTGGTGTAACATGCTGGAGGGATACCTGGAGTTTACCTGGAGAGAGTTCCGGGGGTCAACGCCCCCGCGGCCCGGTCTGTGACCAGGCCTCCTGGTGGATCAGAGCCTGATCAACCAGGCTGTTGCTGCTGGCTGCACGCAAACCAACGTACGAGCCACAGCCCGGCTGATCAGGAACTGACTTTAGGTGCTTGTCCAGTGCCAGCTTGAAGACTGCCAGGGGTCTGTTGGTAATCCCCCTTATGTGTGCTGGGAGGCAGTTGAACAGTCTCGGGCCCCTGACACTTATTGTATGGTCTCTTAACGTGCTAGTGACACCCCTGCTTTTCATTGGGGGGATGGTGCATCGTCTGCCAAGTCTTTTGCTTTCGTAGTGAGTGATTTTCGTGTGCAAGTTCTGTACTAGTCCCTGTAGGATTTTCCAGGTGTATATAATCATGTATCTCTCCCTCCTGCGTTCCAGGGAAAACAGGTTTAGGAACCTCAAGCGCTCCCAATAATTGAGGTGTTTTATCTCCGTTATGCGCGCCGTGAAAGTTCTCTGTACATTTTCTAGGTCGGCAATTTCACCTGCCTTGAAAGGTGCTGTTAGTGTGCAGCAATATTCCAGCCTAGATAGAACAAGTGACCTGAAGAGTGTCATCATGGGCTTGGCCTCCCTAGTTTTGAAGGTTCTCATTATCCATCCTGTCATTTTTCTAGCAGATGCGATTGAAGGTGAGATCCTCCGACATGATCACTCCCAGGTCTTTGACGTTGGTGTTTCGCTCTATTTTGTGGCCAGAATTTGTTTTGTACTCTGATGAAGATTTAATTTCCTCATGTTTACCATATCTGAGTAGTTGAAATTTCTCATCGTTGAACTTCATATTGTTTTCTGCAGCCCACTGAAAGATTTGGTTGATGTCCGCCTGGAGCTTTGCAGTGTCTGCAATGGAAGACACTGTCATTCAGATTCGGGTGTCATCTGCAAAGGAAGACATGGTGCTGTGGCTGACATCCTTGTCTATGTCGGATATGAGGATGAGGAACAAGATGGGAGCGAGTACTGTGCCTTGTGGAACAGAGCTTTTCACGGTAGCTGCCTCGGACTTTACTCTGTTGACGACTACTCTCTGTGTTCTGTTAGTGAGGAAATTATAGATCCATCGACCGACTTTTCCTGTTATTCCTTTAGCCCGCATTTTGTGCGCTATTACGCCATGGTCACACTTGTCGAAGGCTTTTGCAAAGTCTGTATATATTACATCTGCATTCTTTTTGTCTTCTAGTGCATTTAGGACCTTGTGGTAGTGATCCAATAGTTGAGACAGACAGGAGCGACCTGTTCTAAACCCATGTTGCCCTGGGTTGTGTAACTGATGGGTTTCTAGATGGGTGGTGATCTTGCTTCTTAGGACCCTTTCAAAGATTTTTATGATATGAGATGTTAGTGCTATTGGTCTGTAGTTCTTTGCTGTTGCTTTACTGCCCCCTTTGTGGAGTGGGGCTATGTCTGTTATTTTTAGTAACTGTGGGACGACCCCCGTGTCCATGCTCCCTCTCCATAGGATGGAAAAGGCTCGTGATAGGGCTTCTTGCAGTTCTTGATGAACACAGAGTTCCATGAGTCTGGCCCTGGGTCAGAGTGCATGGGCATGTCATTTATCGCCTGTTCGAAGTCATTTGGCGTCAGGATAACATCGGATAGGCTTGTGTTAATTAAATTTTGTGGCTCTCTCATAAAAAATTCATTTTGATCTTCGACTCTCAGTCTGGTTAGCGGCTTGCTAAAAACTGAGTCATATTGGGACTTGAGTAGCTCACTCATTTCCTTGCTGTCATCTGTGTAGGACCCATCTTGTTTAAGTAGGGGCCCAATACTGGACGTTGTTCTCGATTTTGATTTGGCATAGGAGAAGAAATACTTTGGGTTTCTTTCGATTTCATTTATGGCTTTTAGTTCTTCCCGCGATTCCTGACTCCTGAAGGATTCTTTTAGCTTAAGTTCAATGCTTGCTATTTCTCTGACCAGTGTCTCCCTAAGCATTTCAGATATATTGACCTCTTTTAGCCGCACTGTTATTCTTTTCCGTCGCCTGTAAAGGGAGCGCCTGTCTCTTTCTATTTTACATCTACTCCTCCTTTTTCTTAGAGGAATAAGTCTTGTGCATACATCGAGTGCCACCGAGTTAATCTGTTCTAGGCATAAGTTGGGGTCTGTGTTGCTTAGTATATCTTCCCAGCTTATATCGGTTAGGACTTGGTTTACTTGGTCCCACTTTATGTTTTTGTTATTGAAGTTGAATTTGGTGAATGCTCCCTCGTGACTAATCTCATTATGTCGGTCTGGGGCTCCGCGCATACATGACTGAACCTCAATTATGTTGTGATCTGAGTATATTGTTTTTGATATGGTGTAACATACTGGAGGGATGGTGTAGCATACTGAAGGGATGGTGTAACATACTGGAGGGATGGTGTAACATACTGGAGGGATGATGTAACATACTGGAGGGATGGTGTAACATACTGGAGGGATGGTGTAACATACTGGAGGGATTATGTAACATACTGGAGGGATGGTGTAACATACTGGAGGGACGGTGTAACATACTGGAGGGATGGTGTAACATACTGGAGGGATAGTGTAACATACTGGAGGGATGGTGTAACATATTGCAGGGATGGTGTAACATACTGGAGGGATGATGTGACATACTGGAGGGATGGTGTAACATATTGGAGGGATACCTGGAGGTTATTCCGGGGATCAACGCCCCCGCGGCCCGGTCCATGACCAGGCCTCCCGATGGATCATGGCCTGATCAACTAGGCTGTTGCTGCTGGCCGCACGCAGTCCAACGTACGAGCCACAGCCCCAGACATTACTACTCCCAGGTCCCTTACATTATTTTTCCGCTCTATTGTATGGCCAGAGTTTGTAGTATACTCTGTTCTAGTTATTATCTCCTCCAGTTTTCCATAAGGGAATAGTTGGAATTTGTCCTCATTGAACATCATATTGTTTACCGTTGCTCACTGGAAAACTTTGTTTATATTTTCCTGGAGGTTAACCGCGTCCTCAGCAGATGACAGCCTCATGCAGATCCTAGTATCATCCGCAAAGGATGATACGGTGCTGTGATGTATATCTCTGTCTATGTCTGATATGAGGATAAGGAATAAGATGGGGGCGAGTACTGTGCCTTATGGAACAGAGCTCTTAAGTACGGCAGCCTCCGATTTAACTCTGTTGACCACTACTCTTTGTGTTCGATTTGTTAGGAAGTTGAAGATCCATCTCCCCACTTTCCCAGTTATTCCTTTAGCACGTATTTTATGGACTATTACACCATGATCGCATTTGTCAAATGCTTTTGCAAAGTCTGTGTATATTACATCTGCATTCTGATTTTCTTCCAGGAGCGACCTGCCCTGAACCCATGTTGCCCTGGATTGTGCAAATTTTGGGAATCCAGGTGATTTGCAATCCTGCTTCTTAGCACTCTTTCAAAGATTTTTATGATTTTTGGGATGGTGCAACATATTGGAGGGATGGTGTAACATATTGGAGGGATGGTGTAACATACTGGAGGGATGGTGTAACGTAATGGAGGGATGGTGTTACATACTGGTGGGACAGTGTAACATACTGGAGGGATGGTGTAACGTACTGGAGGGATGGTGTAACGTACTGGAGGGATGGTGTAACATACTGGAGGGATGGTGTGACATACTGGAGGGATGGTGTAACGTACTGGAGGGATGGTGTAACGTACTGGAGGGATGGTGTAACATACTGGAGGGATGGTGCAACATACTGGAGGGACGGTTAACATAATGGAGGGTTGGTGTAACATACTGGAGGGATGGTGTAACATACTGGAGGGATGGTGTAACATACTGGAGGGATGGTGTAACATACTGGAGGGATGGTGTAACATACTGGAGGGATGGTGTAACATATTGGAGGGATAGTGTAACATACAGGAGGGATGGTGTAACATACTGGAGGGATGGTGTAACATACTAGAGGGATGGTGTAACATACTGGAGGTATGGTGTAACTTACTGAAGGGATGGTGTAACGTTCTGGAGGGATGGTGTAACATACTGGAGGAATGATGTAACATACTGGAGGGATGATGTAACATACTGGAGGGGTGGTGTAACTTACTGGAGGGATGGTGTAACATATTGGAAGGATGGTGTAACGTACTGGAGGGATGGTGTAACATACTGGAGGGATGGTGTAAGGTACTGGAGGGACAATGTAACATACAGGTGGGAAGGTGTAAATACTGGAGGGATAGTGTAAGGTACTGGAGAGATGATGTAACATACTGGAGTGATGGTGTAACGTACTGGAGAGATGGTGTAACATAATGGAGGGATGATGTAAGATACTGGAGGGATGGTGTAACATACTGGAGGGATGGTGTAACGTACTGGAGGGATGGTGTAACATACTGGAGGGATGGTGTAACATACTGGAGGGATAGTGTAACATACTGGAGGGATGGTGTAACGTACTGGAGGGATGGTGTAACATACTGGAGGGATGGTGTAACATACTAGAGGGATGGTGTAACGTACTGGAGGGATGGTGTAACTTACTGGAGGGATGGTGTAACGTACTGGAGGGATGGTGTAACTTACTGAAGGGATGGTGTAACGTTCTGGAGGGATGATGTAACATACTGGAGGGATGATGTAACATACTGGAGGGATGATGTAACATACTGGAGGAATAGTGTAATACACTGGAGGGATGGTGTAAATACTGGAGGGATGGTGTAAGGTACTGGAGAGATGATGTAACATACTGGAGGGATGGTGTAACGTACTGGAGAGATGGTGTAACATAATGGAGGGATGATGTAAGATACTGGAGGGATGATGTAACATACTGAAGGGACTGTGTAACATACTGGAGGGATGGTGTAACGTACTGGAGAGATGGTTAACTTGCTTTAGTGAGGGTGAAACGCTGGGAAGGGACAGTGTATCGTTGAGGAGGGATACTGTAACGTGCAGGAGGGATGTTTTAACGAGGTGAACGTATGCTGTAACGTGTAGAACGGATGCAGTAACAAACTGAAGGGTTTCCTGTAATGTCTTGAAGGGATGCTGCAACTTGCTGAAGTGATGCTGTAACGTGCTGAAGTAATGTAACGTGCTGAATTGATGCTGTAACGTGCTGAAGTGATGCTGTAACGTGTTAAACTGATGCTGAAGTGATGCTGTAACGAGTTGAAGGGATGTAACGTGGTTAAGGGATTGTACAATATTCTTAACTGATGTAGCGTTTATGTTGATAAATTAGACACATGTGCAACACTTGGGTATCTTTAATGAGGAAACGTTTCGCCACACAGTGGCTTCATCAGTCCATACTAAGGAGAATGTTGAAGTTTGAGGTAATCAGTCCCTCAACCTTGAGTCGATGTGGTCAGTCCATCAATCTTGAAAAGAATGCAGCTTATGTGCAGAGAGTAGCTAATATACCGTAGGCAGGAGAGGTGCAGCAGTCGTAGGTGGTGTCACATTTGACCAATGTGGAAGTAGGTCGTGCCCAAGGGTTAGGCAAGTGAAGAATTCCCTGTTTTAAGATCCCAAGATGTTGCTGTGTCAGACAGGAATGTAGATGAATGGTTCAGAGAACCAACAAGTTGATAAATTAGACACATGTGCAACACTTGGTTATCTTCAATGAGGAAACGTTTCGCCACACAGTGGCTTCATCAGTCCATACAAAGGAGAATGTTGAAGAACAGGAGGAGTTTGAGGTAATCAGTCCCTCATCCTTTAGTCGATACCACCTACGACTGCTGCACCTCTCCTGCCTACGGTATATAAACTACCTCTCCGTAGATATGCTGTAATCTTTTCAAAATTGATGGACTGACCACATCGACTCAAGGCTGAGGGACTGATTACCTCAAACTCCTCCTGTTCTTCAACATTCTCCTTTGTATGGACTGATGAAGCCACTGTGTGGCGAAACGTTTCCTCATTAAAGATAACCAAGTGTCGCACATGTGTCTAATTTATCAACATGTCGGTTCTCTGAACCATTCTAGAGTGTTTATGTTGCATGTTAGTGAAAGTTAGGATAACGTGGTGATGGGACGATGTAATGTTCAGTTATGTATTGTATGTTACTTGGCACTGTAAGGATCGTGTAATGTGTATGTAATGTGTTGGAGAATGGATGCTGTGACATCCGCATGACGTGGTGTTAGAGGGATGGATAACGTAGTGAATAGATGGTGTAACATGCTTGTTGCGCTCTAGAGAAGGGAGAGTGTAACGTGAATCTTGCGTGTAGGTGGAAATACTGTGTAACATATATGTTACGTGGAAATAAGTGTGTGGTGTTTCAGGCATGTTTCTTGGTGGTAAAGAGGCGATGTAACGCGCTTGTTACGTTGTGGTAGAGGGGTGATGTAAAGTGTATGTTACATGGGGTGATGTAAAGTGTATGTTACATGGGGTGATGTAAAGTGTATGTTACATGGGGTGATGTAAAGTGTATGTTACATGGGGTGATGTAAAGTGTATGTTACATGGGGTGATGTAAAGTGTATGTTACATGGGGTGATGTAAAGTGTATGTTACATGGGGTGATGTAAAGTGTATGTTACATGGGGTGATGTAAAGTGTATGTTACGAGCTAGAGGTGGGTTAGTGTATCCTGTAAATTAATTGTTGAAGGATTTATTGTGTAACGTGTATGTTACGTATTGGAGTGAGATGGGCAACGTGCTTACAACGTGTTGGTGGCTTCGAGACATTTTAATGTGGTAGTTGTGTTTGTTATACATCTGTCACTAAAATACTAGTGTGTGCCGCTAAAATCTTTGGGAATATAGGAAAGGTTTAAAGGATATCGATTAAATTCAAAAACTATCAGTAAACTGTTGTATATTGACACAAAAAAAAGTATTGGGAAAATCAGTCAAATTTTCTTTCTCTTGAGTATAAATATACAGAGGTGGTGAAGGCTTGTTTACAAAGATTCCCCTAATGGAAAATATTGGATCTGAGGTGCGTTTACATTAAGGAAGGAAGACGTTCAAGTGACAGTAGGAAGAAAAATATTTGCATGGAGTTGATTTATTAATTATTTTTTGCATATTGACACATATTGAAAACTCTTAAAAAATAATCAAGAAATGAATATTGGTGGATAATGAAGATGTTCGAGAAATATTTGTTGGAAAAAAATGTTGAAGTGATGACAGTTGTGTTGAGGTATATATATTTTTAAAAATAACGCACAGAACGGAGAATATTTGACTGAGAGTATTGTCCGTACAAGTTCTCTCCAATCTACATTACGAATACAATAGAGCGCATACATAAACCTGACAGAGGGGAGGGAACAATAGAGGGGGGACTACAATATGTTTTGGGTCACATGTCCTGAAGGGATGGAGATGGTGGGGAAGGGTCACAACTCAGGTGGCAAAGCTGTTAATCTCCCCCAACACAAGCGAAGACAGATGTAGTTTTGAATATGGAGAGTTCTGTTTTGTGGCAGACCTTTGATTGTCTACCTGATTCACACTTTCCCTCCTTGCTGGATCTAGTTCCTTGATGATAACTGATGTTTTACTCCAGGATAATTAATGGTAAGAAGATTGGAAACAAAACGTTAGCTAGTAACGTTTCTCTTCACCAGCTAATAAGAATCCATAACTACTGAAAAATCAATTTCAAACCTGCAACTTTCCCAGAGAAAAAGGTCAGTTATACCGATACGATGGATTAAAACACAATCTGTTATTGCCAAGT
Source organism: Cherax quadricarinatus (assembly GCF_038502225.1). Taxonomy (NCBI): domain Eukaryota; kingdom Metazoa; phylum Arthropoda; class Malacostraca; order Decapoda; family Parastacidae; genus Cherax; species Cherax quadricarinatus. The sequence goes on from NC_091300.1 coordinate 51,794,337, forward strand.
TTCGCCCACAGTGGGTTTTATCTCGTCAGAAACGGATATGTTTTTGATTGGAGAAGCTTACTGAGTGGGCGAAACGTTGTCATTAAAGGATCGAATCATACTTCATTTCTGTTCTCAGATCATGAAACGACTTTATCAGTGTAAGAATTATGTGTTGAAAATGGTTTAGAACAACAAGTTGAAGAATGATACACTTACACAATATTTGGGAATTTTATTGTGGAGTCGTTTCTCCAGCCAGTGTCTTCTTCAGTTAAAAAAAGAAAGAATGGTGGAAGATGAGAAAGAGTTTAAGGTAATCAGTCCCTCAGCTTGGGGTCGATGTGTACAGTTCACCAGCTTTGAGAAATGTACAGGATTTTGCAAGAAAAAGTGGCTTATACTACAATCAGGTAAGATGGAGGAGGAGGCGGAGTCACCAGAGGAAAAATCCAGTAGTGTAAGTTGGTTATGCCTACAGGTAAGGCAAGCGCTGAACAATATCTTGTATCAAGATCCCAAGATGTTGCTGTGTTTGACAGATGTGATATAAATGGGTACGAGAACCTACAAGTTGGAGAATGAGACACGTGTGTAACATCTGGGAATCTTTACTGTGGAAATGTTTCGCCAGGCAGTGGCTTCTTCAGTCCAATACAAAGAAGAATGGTGGAAGATGAGGAGTTTAAAACACTCAGTCCCTCATCCTGGAGTTGATGTGTTCAGCTCATTAATCTTGAGAAATGTATAGCATATACTGCAATTAGATAAACTGAAGCAGGAGGAGGAGCTGGAGTCTCATTCTTCAACTTGTCGGTTTTCTTAGCTATTTACATCACATGTGTCAGATACAGCAACATCTCTGGGGTCTTGATACAGGAAATTCTTCAACTTTTGTCTGACCTCTGGGCTTGACCTCCTTTAGTTTGTTTTTTACTGGTGACTCCCCCTTTTGCCGTTTCTACTGACCTGGCTGCAGTATATAAGACACTTCTCCATGTATATGCTGTTCATTTCTTAAGATTGATGGACTGAATGCATCAACTCAAGGTTGAGGGACTGTTTGCCTCAAACTCTTCATTTTTCACGGTTCTTTGTCTTGAACTGAAGAAGCCACTGGCTGGCGAAACGATTCCACAGTAAAGACTCCCATATGCTGCACAAGTGTCTCATTCTTCAATGTAGGATTCAACAATAAACAGTACTATGTTATTATATTTTCATGTCATGCCTATATGAAACTCACAAACACGAAGAATGGATAGAGCAGTCTATAATTGTGGGTGCTGGCTGGTGGTGACCTGTGACTATGGGATGTTCCTTCCAAAGGTATGGCGACTAATGGAAAAGAAAAACTCGCTCTAACTTTTTCAATAAGGTTTCCCAGAAGTCTTGTAAGATGTCGAGTTTTGTAGGGTAGGCTGCTCAGGACGTGAGGGATTGGTGGAAACATCAATAAGGAATTTCTGATTGGTGTTGGAGAGGTGGGGGAATCTAAGGGCTACAGAAGTGGTGGGGTTGCGTTGGAGGAGTCTTGGAAGCGATGACGTAGGCTTGGCGCTATGCTGTCTGTATAGCTTTTTGTGGTAACATAATGGTTACATAGGGATAATAGTTGATTTAAAGCTGGAGGAGGGTGTCTACCTGGAGTGTATTCCGGGGATCAACGCCCCTGCGGCCCGGTCCACGACCAGGCCTCCCGGTGGATCAGGGCTTGATCAACCAGGCTGCTACTGATAGCCGAATATAGTCCAACATAAAAATCACAGCTGGGCTGATCCAGCACCGACTTTAAGTATCTGTCCAGCTCCCTCTTGAAAGCAGCCAGGGGTCTATTAGTAATTCCCTTTATGTCTAGTGGGAGGCTGTTGAACAGTCTTGGGCCCCAGACACTCTTTGTGTTTTTCTCTCAGTGTACCAATGGCGCCCTTACTTTTCATTGGGGGTATTTTGCACAGCCTACCCAGTCTTTTGCTATCGTATGGAGTGATTTGTGTGTGCAAATTAGGGACCATTCCTTCCAGGTTTATTCAAGTGTAGATTATAAAACATCTCTCTCGCCTACGTTCCAGGTAGTACAAGTCAAGTGCTTCCAAGCGTTCCCAGTAGTTAAGGTGTTTGCCTGAAATTATTTATGAAATAAAGGTTCTCTATACATTCTCCAGAACTGCAATTTCACCTACTTTGAATGGAGATGTTAATGAACAGCAGTATTTCAGCCTAGAAAGAACAAGTGATTTAAAAAGGATTATCATTGGCTTGGCATCTCTTGTTTTGAACGTTCACGCTATCCATCCTATCATTCTTTTCGCAGTTGTGATCGTGGCACTATTGTGTGTTTGGGTGGTATAACGTTTATGATGAGATGGTGACTGGATGGTCTAACGTGCATATTACGGTGCAGTGAAGGAATATCTAAGGAGCATGTTACATGGTGGTACAGGGATGGTTTACCTTACCTGTTACGTGATAGTGAAAGGAGGATCAAATGTGCATGTAACATTTTGGTGAAGTAATGGTCTAACATGCATGTTATGTGGTGGAAGGATGTTATGACGTGCTTGTTACTTGGTGGTGAATGACTGACGAAACCTACATGTTACATGGAGGAGAAATGATGTAATGCGAGTGTTACGTTGTGGTGCTTTCGAGGTGTTTTTATATTGCCACTAATATCACTAAAATGCTGGAAAATGCCACTAAAAGTTTTAGCAATGCCGGTAAGAATCTGAGGATTTAGATTAAATATGAAAAAAATATTGATTCAGTGTCAGTGAATATAAATGAAGACTTGTGCGTTGACGAGGAAAAGAATCGCCAGAATCAATAAAATTATCTTTCACTTACGAATAAATTTGAGAAAGTTTTGTTTACAAAGGTTCCAGGAAATTTTTACACTGAATATGGATTTGAATCTTTAAGTTGTGGAGGGAAAATATTCAAGGAATGGTGGAAAAAATATTGGCAATGCGTTGATTGATGGATTATATTTTTGTAGATTGTTATGTAATGGAAACTACTGTCAAAGGTCCAGGAAAAGACGATGACAGGAAGTGCCTTTGCTGGAATTCCATCATAGGCGCTTTCATTGATCGAATTTGCTTGGACCTCATCTTTTCTGCAACATTGCAGGCTCCTGATGATGTGTTGATTACAACACGAAAGACATACAGCTATCATCTAACTCCCCCTGTGGTTGTTTTGCATATATATATATATATATATATATATATATATATATATATATATATATATATATATATATATATATATATATATATATATATATATATATATATATATTTAAGATCACAGTAAACAGGTGATTTCAGAATATGCAAAACAACCACTCTGAAAGAATAGAGAAATTCCAAGCGCTTTCGTGAATACTCACATTATCAAGGAACTATGCATAGATAGTTCCTTGATAATGTGAGTAGTCACGAAATATATTCTTTATATATATATATATATATATATATATATATATATATATATATATATATATATATATATATATATATATATATTGTCGTGCCGAATATGTAAAACAGGTCAATTAGCAAGAACTTATTTAAAATTAAGCCCTTTCTGAAATTTTCTTTTATACGTTTAAATATATATTTTTTTTCATTAATGTTAATGTAAAAATTTTTAATTTTGCACCAAAAGAATCTTAGAAAACTTACCTAACCTTATTATAACAGAGCAATTTATTTTAGCCTAACCCAACTAAATATGTTTTAGTTTTGTTTACAGTAATTTAATACTAAACAAACACAGTGAAATATATTTTTTTCGTTAGGTTCAGAATGATTTTGGCGAAATTATTGCATACAAATTTTCACTAGTCCTATATGGCAAGATGAGCGTTGCTATTCAAGCCAAGATCGCAAGTTCTGCCTATTCGGCACGACATTTTATATATATATATATATATATATATATAAATATATATATATATATATATATATATATATATATATATATATATATATATATATTTTTTTTTATTTTTTTTTTTTTTAACAAGTCGGCCGTCTCCCACCGAGGCAGGGTGACCCAAAAAAGAAAGAAAATCCCCAAAAAGAAAATACTTTCATCATCATTCAACACTTTCACCACACTCGCACATTATCACTGTTTTTGCAGAGGTGCTCAGAATACAACAGTCTAGAAGCATACACATATAAAGATACACAACATATCCCTCCAAACTGCCAATATCCCAAACCCCTCCTTTAAAGTGCAGGCATTGTACTTCCCATTTCCAGGACTCAAGTCCGACTATATGAAAATAACCGGTTTCCCTGAATCCCTTCACTAAATATTACCCTGCTCACACTCCAACAGATCGTCAGGTCCCAAGTACCATTCGTCTCCATTCACTCCTATCTAACACGCTCACGCACGCTTGCTGGAAGTCCAAGCCCCTTACCCACAAAACCTCCTTTACCCCCTCTCTCCAACCCTTTCGAGGACGACCCCTACCCCGCCTTCCTTCCCCTATAGATTTATATGCTTTCCATGTCATTCTACTTTGATCCATTCTCTCTAAATGACCAAACCACCTCAACAACCCCTCTTCTGCCCTCTGACTAATACTTTTATTAACTCCACACCTTCTCCTAATTTCCACACTCCGAATTTTCTGCATAATATTTACACCACACATTGCCCTTAAACAGGACATCTCCACTGCCTCCAACCGTCTCCTCGCTGCTGCATTTACCACCCAAGCTTCACACCCATATAAGAGTGTTGGTACTACTATACTTTCATACATTCCCTTCTTTGCCTCCGTAGATAACGTTTTTTGACTCCACATATACCTCAACGCACCACTCACCTTTTTTCCCTCATCAATTCTATGATTAACCTCATCCTTCATAAATCCATCCGCCGACACGTCAACTCCCAAGTATCTGAAAACATTCACTTCTTCCATACTCCTCCTCCCCAATTTTATATCCAATTTTTCTTTATCTAAATCATTTGACACCCTCATCACCTTACTCTTTTCTATGTTCACTTTCAACTTTCTACCTTTACACACATTCCCAAACTCATCCACTAACCTTTGCAATTTTTCTTTAGAATCTCCCATAAGCACAGTATCATCAGCAAAAAGTAACTGTGTCAATTCCCATTTTGAATTTGATTCCCCATAATTTAATCCCACCCCTCTCCCAAACACCCTAGCATTTACTTCCTTTACAACCCCATCTATAAATATATTAAACAACCATGGTGACATTACACATCCCTGTCTAAGACCTACTTTTACTGGGAAGTAGTCTCCCTCTCTTCTACACACCCTAACCTGAGCCTCACTATCCTCATAAAAACTCTTTACAGCATTTAATAACTTACCACCTATTCCATATACTTGCAACATCTGCCACATTGCTCCTCTATCCACTCTATCATATGCCTTTTCTAAATCAATATATATATATATATATATATATATTTGTCATGCTGAATAGGTAAAATTGGTCAATTAGCAAAAACTCATTTAAATTTAAGTCTTTTCTAAAATTTTCTTTTGTACGTTTAAAAATATATATTTTATTCATTTATATTACTGTGAAAATTAATAATTTTTTACCAGAAGAACCTTAGAGAACTTACCTAGCCTTGTTATAACAAGCGCGATTTAATTTAACCTATGCAACTAAATATATTTTAGATAAGTTTATAATAATTTAATAAAGAGAATGATTTTTGCGAATTTATTCCATACACAAATTTTCGCTTTCCTAATTCGGCAAGAAGAGCTTTGCTATTTAAGCCAAAATCGCAAGTTTCTACCTAGCAGAAACTTGTGAGACTAGGAGGATTGGGAGACTGTTGCTGCTCCTGCACCAAAACCTAGTGCAGAGACAGTCTCCCATTCGATAATGGCACTGGCGTAGATACGGTCCTCTATTCTTGCTGAGTCACTGAGGTTGCCCAGAAGAATTTGTTTTATTAACTCATTTAATGCTATGGGAGGGAAGGGGAAAGCTGGTAGGGCAATCTGGGTGGATTTGTGTATTCCCATCCCTACTAGCCCGACTGGAAGTGACGCTTGTAACCACTGTCTGTCTTCAAGGAAAAGATTCAGTACACTCTCTAGTATGGTCTTTAGGAGGGAGTCATATTCCTTGAGTTTCGGACTGCTGAAGGCTGGGGAGCATCTCAGAAAGTAGGTAAGTTTTGGGATGACAGGCACCTAGTGAGCAGGTAGAAGGCATCGTGTGTATTATTGTCTTTCATCTTGCCTTCCATCCTCCTGAGGACTAAGATTTTCTTTTCAAGGATCAGATCAATGGCAGTGGGCCCAAGAGGAGCACAAAGGAGGATGCTGTTGTCTGGATCAATGGCTCGTGCTTCTCGTAAAACAGCACCAATACGCTTAATAATTTGTTGACTGGTAGAAAATATTTTGCTTTTGGTGACGTTTAAAGATAGGCCCAGGCCCTCACCAATGTGTTTTTGTTTTGTGATGTCCAGTAGGAGAGATTCTGTAGTGCCAGCTAGGGTACCATCATTAAAGAACCAAATGTTGAGCTCACTGGGGAGCACTTCTTTGAGTTCCTTGATGACGCGACAGAAATGAAAAGGGGCGAGAGGGTCCCCTTTTTGCACACGTTCACACGAGTTAATTTCATGGTCCCTAAATAACAATTCAGAAGTCACACTATGACACGACTGTATGAGGGGTAGAGGAGAGGGAAGTGTCTATAAACTGCTTGGAGAGCAGCATCCCTTCTGACTAGGTTTAATGTGTTGGCAAAAACCAGTTTGATAAAGGCTTTTTCATCTGACATATTGTTGATGCATTCTCGTGCTGAGTGGGCAGCTGCTTCACAGCCTTGTTGAATACCAAAACCGAGCTGAGTTGGTTTCAGCACTGCGGCAGCCTCCTGGCTCACCATTCTTACTGCAGCCTTGAAGATAAAACACCGAAGGGTGCTGGCCAATACAATGGGTCTGAATCCTCTATCCTTTTTCGGGAAGGCACATAGTGAGGCACCAAAGGAAAAGGGTGTAATGGCCTTCGGGTACACAGGCAGCCAGGCACACTGGAAAATTTGGTGAGTTCAGACAACAGCCTCTCTGAAACATCACCAAGTGCTGGATTGAGCATTGATGTGTTGTGTTGTGTTCTTGAACCGGTGAAACCCCCTGCTGAGCCCTGTAAGGCAGGCGAGTCTAGGGTAGGAGGGGATCTACAATGTATAGTGGGTCACTTGTCTTGGTGCAGATTTTTATTTTCTGTATTCTAATTATTTACAGACAAAAAAGAATATTTAGCTATGTAGGTCACACAAACTAATTTTATCTGTTTTCCTTAACAATATCTGGTATGATGCCTCATAAGAATAAGGATCAGTAAGACATGGGAAAAAAAAAACAGATCTTAGTTTAGACCTTATGTTTCTCTTAGCAGAGTTCCGGCAAATAAAATTCTGCATAATTTGGAAAGCAGAAACCCAGTCTGTAACTTTCCTCATCTTTGTCCTTCTGGATGACCTCAGTGTGAAATGCAGCTCTTATTAATAAACTTGACAGCTCCAAGTTCACCAGTTCATAATCATGGGATACTGAACATTTCTATATCATACCTGACGCACTGACCTAGCTGCAGCATCTTTATGTCGTGTTATTTTACCCTGACTCATCGAACTCAACGATTAGAGACTGAATAGTGTTGATACCGCTATTCAGTTGGTGGTGGAGAATGAAAAAAAAACAAACGACCTGGCTGGACGCCACTTCTCAAGCTGACGTCGGAAATCGATAGGAACAATAAAATTTCCCGCTAGCTGCTACATAATAATAATCATAACTTGCCTTCATCCTACATAGCAAGTCGACATTCAGGTACAACATATCTAAATAATCACGATTCTAACCATAGCTTTAAAACTCAGAAAGCTACAGACAGAAACTTTTCTTGTTAGTACTTGGGATTTGAAATCTGTTTCTTTAATTAAGTAGACATATAACATATCATGGATTCTTTACAGCTTAAATTTCTCTAAAAAATTCTTCATTCATTACAAGAAAATAGGTAGGAAAATGGAAGGAAATGCGATAAAAAGACAGCATAATGATTTTCTTACTGACATGGTTGATGGCCCAAAACATAACACAATATTTTTAGTTTTGATATTGTTTGCAAAGCCACCAAATGCATTCGTGATTTACTTTAAAACACAGCAACACTTCGACGTTACATCTGGTGTTTACTAGAGAGACATGTTGTATCTGACGAACCCACATCACCAACAATGTGTGTAATACACTGCATCACCCCAGAACTATGCTGGGGAAGATTATCAACTCCTGCACAATAGAGCAAATCCCCCTCACCAACTGGGACAAATTACCCACAACGCATTGTAATCTACGTAATCCTCACTTCCCCTCTCTCCTTTGTCCCCTCTGGTCTCCTGGGTGTGTATGTTCTCTTGTACATGTTTGTTAGAGTAATGAAAGTCTTCATTACAAAACGTTTGTAAAATCTGTTTGTATTGCATTCTTAAGATGCTTTTGGAACAATGTTGGTGAATAACTAGAGCGGCATTAAAGGAGTTGGAGAGAGTTTGGAGAATGTTTTGTTTTGTAAC
>NC_091300.1:51817936-51900436 GCF_038502225.1 Cherax quadricarinatus
GGTTGGTAGACAGCAACCACCCAGGGAGGTACTACCGTCCTGCCAAGTGAGTGTAAAACGAAAGCCTGTAATTGTTTTACATGATGGTAGGATTGCTGATGTCTTTTGTCTGTCTCATAAATATGCAAGATTACAGGCATGTCTTGCTACTTCTACTTACACTTAGGTCACACTACACATACATATACACATTTATTCATACACACTCATCTGAGTTTTCTTTGATTTTATCTTAATAGTTCTTGGTCTTATTAATTTTCCTTTTATATCCATGGGGAAGTGGAATAAGAATCTTTCCTCCGTAAGCCATGCGTGTTGTAAAAGTCAACTAAAATGCCGGGAACAATGGGCTAGTAACCCCTTTTCCTGTAAAGATTACTAAAAAGAATAAGAAGAAGAAAATTGTCAAAGTGGGAAGTCTGAATGTGCGTGGATGTTGTGCAGATGATAAGAAAGAGATGATTGTGGATGTTATGAATGAGAAGAAGCTGGATGTCCTGGCTTTAAGTGAAACAAAGCTGAAGGGGGTGGGAGAGTTTCAATGGAGAGGAATAAATGGGATTAGGTCAGGGGTTTCAAATAGAGTTAGAGCTAAAGAAGGAGTAGCAATAATGTTGAAGGATAAGCTATGGCAGGAAAAGAGGGACTATAAATGTATTAATTCAAGGATTATGTGGAGTAAAATAAAGATTGGATGTGAAAAGTGGGTTATAATAAGCGTGTATGCACCTGGAGAAGAGAGAAGTGTAGAGGAGAGAGAGAGATTTTGGGAAATGTTGAGTGAATGCGTGGGGAGTTTTGAATCAAGTGTGAGAGTAATGGTGGTTGGGGATTTCAATGCTAAAGTGGGTAAAAATGTTATGGAGGGAGTAGTAGGTAAATTTGGGGTGCCAGGGGTAAATGTAAATGGGGAGCCTTTAATTGAGCTATGTGTAGAAAGAAATTTGGTAATAAGTAATACATATTTTATGAAAAAGAGGATAAATAAATATACAAGGTATGATGTAGCACGTAATGAAAGTAGTTTATTAGATTATGTATTGGTGGATAAAAGGTTGATGGGTAGGCTCCAGGATGTACATGTTTATAGAGGGGCAACTGATATATCGGATCATTATTTAGTTGTAGCTACAGTTAGAGTAAGAGGTAGATGGGAAAAGAGGAAGGTGGCAACAACAAGTAAGAGGGAGGTGAAAGTGTATAAACTAAGGGAGGAGGAAGTTCGGGCGAGATATAAGCGACTATTGGCAGAAAGGTGGGATAGTGCAAAGATGAGTAATGGGGGGGTTGAAGAGGGTTGGAATAGTTTTAAAAATGCAGTATTAGAATGTGGGGCAGAAGTTTGTGGTTATAGGAGGGTGGGTGCAGGAGGAAAGAGGAGTGATTGGTGGAATGATGAAGTAAAGGGTGTGATAAAAGAGAAAAAGGTAGCTTATGAGAGGTTTTTACAAAGCAGAAGTGTTATAAGAAGAGCAGAATATATGGAGAGTAAAAGAAAGGTAAAGAGAGTGGTGAGAGAGTGCAAAAGGAGAGCAGATGATAGAGTGGGAGAGGCACTGTCAAGAAATTTTAATGAAAATAAGAAAAAATTTTGGAGTGAGTTAAACAAGTTAAGAAAGCCAAGGGAAAATATGGATTTGTCAGTTAAAAACAGAGTAGGGGAGTTAGTAGATGGGGAGATGGAGGTATTAGGTAGATGGCGAGAATATTTTGAGGAACTTTTAAATGTTAAGGAAGAAACAGAGGCAGTAATTTCATGCACTGGTCAGGGAGGTATACCATCTTTTAGGAGTGAAGAAGAGCAGAATGTAAGTGTGGGGGAGGTACGTGAGGCATTACGTAAAATGAAAGGGGGTAAAGCAGCTGGTACTGATGGGATCATGACAGAAATGTTAAAAGCAGGGGGGGATATAGTGTTGGAGTGGTTGGTACTTTTGTTCAATAAATGTATGAAAGAGGGGAAGGTACCTAGGGATTGGCGGAGAGCATGTATAGTCCCTTTATATAAAGGGAAAGGGGACAAAAGAGACTGTAAAAATTATAGAGGAATAAGCTTACTGAGTATACCAGGAAAAGTGTACGGTAGGGTTATAATTGAAAGAATTAGAGGTAAGACAGAATGTAGGATTGCGGATGAGCAAGGAGGTTTCAGAGTGGGTAGGGGATGTGTAGATCAAGTGTTTACATTGAAGCATATATGTGAACAGTATTTAGATAAAGGTAGGGAAGTTTTTATTGCATTTATGGATTTAGAAAAGGCATATGATAGAGTGGATAGAGGAGCAATGTGGCAGATGTTGCAAGTATATGGAATAGGTGGTAAGTTATTAAATGCTGTAAAGAGTTTTTATGAAGATAGTGAGGCTCAGGTTAGGGTGTGTAGAAGAGAGGGAGACTATTTCCCGGTAAAAGTAGGTCTTAGACAGGGATGTGTAATGTCACCATGGTTGTTTAATATATTTATAGATGGGGTTGTTAAGGAAGTAAATGCTAGGGTGTTTGGGAGAGGGGTGGGATTAAATTATGGGGAATCAAATTCAAAATGGGAATTGACACAGTTACTTTTTGCTGATGATACTGTGCTTATGGGAGATTCTAAAGAAAAATTGCAAAGGTTAGTGGATGAGTTTGGGAATGTGTGTAAAGGTAGAAAGTTGAAAGTGAACATAGAAAAGAGTAAGGTGATGAGGGTGTCAAATGATTTAGATAAAGAAAAATTGGATATCAAATTGGGGAGGAGGAGTATGGAAGAAGTGAATGTTTTCAGATACTTGGGAGTTGACGTGTCGGCGGATGGATTTATGAAGGATGAGGTTAATCATAGAATTGATGAGGGAAAAAAGGTGAGTGGTGCGTTGAGGTATATGTGGAGTCAAAAAACGTTATCTATGGAGGCAAAGAAGGGAATGTATGAAAGTATAGTAGTACCAACACTCTTATATGGGTGTGAAGCTTGGGTGGTAAATGCAGCAGCGAGGAGACGGTTGGAGGCAGTGGAGATGTCCTGTTTAAGGGCAATGTGTGGTGTAAATATTATGCAGAAAATTCGGAGTGTGGAAATTAGGAGAAGGTGTGGAGTTAATAAAAGTATTAGTCAGAGGGCAGAAGAGGGGTTGTTGAGGTGGTTTGGTCATTTAGAGAGAATGGATCAAAGTAGAATGACATGGAAAGCATATAAATCTATAGGGGAAGGAAGGCGGGGTAGGGGTCGTCCTCGAAAGGGTTGGAGAGAGGGGGTAAAGGAGGTTTTGTGGGTAAGGGGCTTGGACTTCCAGCAAGCGTGCGTGAGCGTGTTAGATAGGAGTGAATGGAGACGAATGGTACTTGGGACCTGACGATCTGTTGGAGTGTGAGCAGGGTAATATTTAGTGAAGGGATTCAGGGAAACCGGTTATTTTCATATAGTCGGACTTGAGTCCTGGAAATGGGAAGTACAATGCCTGCACTTTAAAGGAGGGGTTTGGGATATTGGCAGTTTGGAGGGATATGTTGTGTATCTTTATATGTGTATGCTTCTAGACTGTTGTATTCTGAGCACCTCTGCAAAAACAGTGATAATGTGCGAGTGTGGTGAAAGTGTTGAATGATGATGAAAGTATTTTCTTTTTGGGGATTTTCTTTCTTTTTTGGGTCACCCTGCCTCGGTGGGAGACGGCCGACTTTTTTAAAAAAAAAAAAAAAAAAAATATATATATATATACATATATATTTTATATATATATATATATATATATATATTATATATATATATTATATATACTATATATATATATATCTATATATATATATATCTATATATATATATATGCATATATATATATATATATATGCATATATATATATATATATATATATGCATATATATATATATATATATATATATATATATATATATATATATATATATATATATATATATATATATATATGCATATATATATATATATATATATATATATATATATATATATATATATATATATATATATATATATATATATATATATATATATATATATATATATATATATATATATATATATATATATGCATATATATATATATATATATATATATATATATATATATATATATATATATATATATATATATATATATATATATATATATATATATATATATATATATATATATATATATATATATATATATATATATATATATATATATATATATATATATATATATATGCATATATATATATGCATATATATATATATATATATATATATATATATATATATATATATATATATATATATATATATATATATATATATATATATATATGTAAAACTGGTCAATTACCAAAAACTCATTTAAAATTAAGTTCTATCTGAAATTTCCTCTTATACGTTTAAAGATATATTTTTTTCATTAATGTTAATGTAAAAAATTTTAATTTTGCATCAAAATAATCTTGCGAAACTTACCTAACCTTATTATGACAAGAGCAATTTATTTTAGCCTAACCCAGGTAAATATATTTTAATACATTTACAGTAATTTAGTATTTAACAAACACAATCCAATATATTTTTTTTGTTAGGTTCAGAATGATTTTGGCGACATTATTGCATACACAAATTTTCACTTCTCCTATATGGCAAGATGAGCGTTGCTATTTAAGCCATGATCGCAAGTTCTGCCTATTCGGCACGACATATATATAATATATACAGTAGACCTTTATTTAACACGGTAGTTACGTTCCTGAAAACACCGTGTTTGGTAAAACCGCGTCAGATGAATTAAAGAACTTATGGGGAAAATAGGGTTACGTTCCTTAGAGCCCCAAAAAAGCCAAACAACTTTTTTTTAGGCCTCCACATCTTACAAAAATAAAAGTGAATTCGTAATTGCAGTTCATTGTTGCGATGTATTATGTTGTTTTTACTGCTTAAGACTACAAATGTAACAGAAATATTAGATTTTCTTACCTTAAATTGTGGGTGCTGGTGTTTGTGGATGATTGTGAAGAGAGTGGAGAGTTATGTTGTGGCCCTACTGGGCTGAGGTGGATGGTAGAGGTTCTGGTACTGAAGTTGATGGTTGTACTGGAGTGTCTAACTTTGTCATTCAATCAAGTCGTTCAGTAAGTCAGTCAATTGGTTCAGTAAGTCAGTCAAGTCATTCAGTAAATCAGTCAAGTCATTCAGTAAGTCAGTCAAGTGATTTAGTAAATCAGTCAAGTGATTCAGTAAGTCAGTCGACTGACTTACTGAATCACTTGACTGACTTACTGAATCACTTGACTGACTTACTAAATCACTTGACTGACTTACTCAATGACTTGGCTGATTTACTGAATGACTTACTGAATGATCTGACTGACTGAACGACTTGACTGACTTACTGAATGACTTAAGTGATTCAGTAAGTCAGTCAAGTCATTCAGTAAGTCAGTCAATTCATTCAGTAAGTCAGTCAATTCATTCAATAAGTCAATCAAGTCATTCAGTTAGTAAATCAAATCATTCAGTAAGTCATTCAGTTGGTAGATACAAGATACAGCAATTAAAAGATCAAAACACAATTCACAATCACAAGCTTGTAGCAGAGAAGTTGGACTGGACACACAAGAAGTACGAATGCTTTGATGGTGGGATGGTGTCGGGGGGGGGGGCGAGGGGGGTTGCTGGGGACGGCGGGAGGTCTCCCCAGCTGAACCACAACAAGGCGGCCGCTTGAGGAAAAGAGAAGTTTTTTTTACCTTCCCGCAAACTGAACTGTGTTAAATTCATCATACGACGTGTTACATAAAATTGTGTCGCAATTCTTCAATCGTGCTATACTCAAATAGTGTCAAATAATCTCGTGGTAAATAATGGTCTACTGTATATATAAAGTACAGCCATGGTGTAATTACCATTTGCTGCCCGTTTTCTTGTGTGGGAAACTCAATTCTTGCTGTCTGCGGGGATGGAACCAACTGTGGTACTTTGACAATATTGGCCTTGTACAAAACAGCAGACTGAAGGCTTTAGCTGAAATGACAGATCAGTCCAGGTTGGGTCAAGGCGAGAGATGAGTCGTCTTGCTCTGTTGAGACTGGGGAAGTTGACGCAAGGAAGTGGTGCATTCTCAAGATTTGCAACGTGGTTCTTTATAGTCAGCTGGAAGCCAAATTTCGCCCAAAGTATATCAACTTTATCACTAGGTACCAATACTCTAACGTTCATTCTTACTATTGTTCCAGCATTACCATCATTGTGCCCAAAGGCCAGCATTTTTCGTGATTTATCAGAAGCAAATGTGACCTGCCATATTTTTCCCCAGGCTGATGCAGCTGTAAGCTGGTGATTGATGCAACTTAGAGCAAATAGCATTTCTACTTCTCTCTCTCTCTCTCTCTCTCTCTCTCTCACACACACACACACACACACACACACACACACACACACACACACACACACACACACACACACACACACACACACACTGGCAGGAAAGCCAGTAAATGAAATGATGGAATATGTAACAACAAAATGCAAGGAGGCAGTGGAAAAGTTTATTCCCAAGGGCAACAGTAACAACGGGAAGACCAGAACGAGCCCCTGGTTTACCCGACGGTGTAAGGAGGCAAAACAAAGTGTAATAGAGAATGGAAAAAGTACAGAAGGCAGAGAACACACGAAAATAGGGAGATCAGTAGCAGAGCCAGGAATGAGTATGCACAGGTAAGGAGGGAGGCCCAGCTACAGTATGAAAATGACATAGAATCGAGAATCAAGACTGACCCGAAACTGTTGTATAGCCACATCAGGAGGAAGACAACAGTCAAAGATCAGGTGATCAGATTAAGGACAGAAGGTGGAGAACTCACAAGAAATGATCAGGAGGTATGTGAGGAGTTGAACAGGAGATTTAAGGAAGTTTTTACAGTAGAGACAGGAAGGGCTGTGGGAAGACAGCACAGAAGGGAACATCAAGAGGGAATATACCAACAAGTGTTGGATGACATACGAACAACTGAGGAGGAGGTGAAGAAGCTCTTAAGTGACCTTGACACCTCAAAGTCGATGGGACCGGACATCTCTCCATGGGTCCTTAGAGAAGGAGCAGAGATGCTGTGCGTGCCTCTAACCACAATCTTCAACACATCCCTTGAAACTGGGCAACTACCTGAGAAATGGAAGACAGCTAATGTAGTCCCCATATTTAAGAAAGGAAACAGAAACGAGGCACTAAACAACAGACCTGTGTCTCTGACATGTATTGTGTGTCAAGTCATGGAGAAGATTATCAGGAGGAGAGTGGTCGAACACCTGGAAAGGAACAAGATTATAAATGAAAACCAGCATGGGTTCATGGAAGGCAAATCCTGTATCACAAACCTCCTGGAGTTTTATGACAAGGTAACAGAAGTAAGACACGAGAGAGAGGGGTGGGTAGATTGCGTTTTCCTAGACTGCAGGAAGGCCTTTGACACAGTTCCCCACAAGAGATTAGTGCAGAAGCTGGAGGATCAGGCGCATGTAAAAGGGAGGGCACTGCAATGGATAAGGGAATACCTGACAGGGAGGCAGCAACGAGTCATGGTACGTGAAGAGGTATCACAGTGGGCGCCTGTTACGAGCGGGGTCCCACAGGGGGCAGTTCTAGGACCAGTGCTATTTTTGATATATGTGAACGACATGATGGAAGGAATAGACTCCGAAGTGTCCCTGTTCGCAGATGATGTGAAGTTGATGAGAAGAATTAAATCGGTCGAGGATGAGGCAGGACTGCAAAGAGACCTGGACAGGCTGGACATGTGGTCCAGTAACTGGCTTCTCTAATTCAATCCAGCCAAATGCAAAGTCATGAAGATTGGGGAGGGGCAAAGAAGACCGCAGACAGAGTATAGGCTAGGTGGACAAAGAATACAGACCTCACTCAGGGGTGACCATAACACCGAGCACATCACCGGAGGCACACATCAACCAAATAACTGCTGCAGCATACGGGCGCCTGGCAAACCTGAGAATAGCGTTCCGATACCTTAATAAGGAATCGTTCAAGACACTGTACACTGTGTATGTTAGGCCCATACTGGAGTATGCAGCACCAGTCTGGAACCCACACCTGGTCAAGCACGTCAAGAAGTTAGAGAAAGTACAAAGGTTTGCAACAAGGCTAGTCCCAGAGCTCAAGGGAATGTCGTATGAGGAAAGGTTAAGGGAAATCGGACTGACGACACTGGAGGACAGAAGGGTCAGGGGAGACATGATAACGACATACAAGATACTGCGGGGAATAGACAAGGTGGACAGAGATAGGATGTTCCAGAGAGGGGACACAGGGACAAGGGGTCACAACTGGAAGCTGAAGACTCAGACGAGTCACAGGGACGTTAGGAAGTATTTCTTCAGTCATAGCGTTGTCAGCAAGTGGAATAGCCTAGCAAGTGAAGTAGTGGAGGCAGGAACCATACATATTTTAAGAAGAGGTATGACAAAGCTCAGGAAGCAGAGAGAGAGAGGACCCAGTAGCGATCAGTGAAGAGGCGGGGCCAGGAGCTGAGTCTCGACCCCTGCAACCACAATTAGGTGAGTACAATTAGGTGAGTACACACACACTCTCATGCAGTTTATATATAGTTCATAAAAGCCTACTTGTACATCAAGTAATCTTTTTCTGTTATGACTTCAGCTATCTAGGAAATTCATAAACCAGGGAGTCAGATACATGCATAAAACCCTTATGAAGCAGGGCACGTAAACCGTGAAGTATAAATCTCTGCAAATGTATATTAAGAGGTTTGCGTGCATGTACATTTTCACTGAGAAGCGAATAGCTCTGTTTATATACCCCGTGTCTTTATGTAGACAAACCGAATGATGTATATCTATGTATATTTAAATTGAGAAATTAGCATTCCTGTGTACATCTACCGATGGTTCCCTTCCACCAAGGAACAGTCAGTCGACGCAGTGAAGTGAGCAACCTTATTTTTCTTTGTCCTAACACGCTGGATATTAATTTTCCAAGAAACAGAAAGAA
Organism: Cherax quadricarinatus; assembly: GCF_038502225.1. NCBI lineage: Eukaryota > Metazoa > Arthropoda > Malacostraca > Decapoda > Parastacidae > Cherax > Cherax quadricarinatus. The sequence continues at coordinate 51,826,943 of NC_091300.1, forward strand.
CCACTTAGACAAGATACGCCAGGAATATATCAGATACAATGCGTCGATGACAGTGAGAGCATAAAACACAGGAAAGCAATTCCTGATGAAAAAGTTAGCAGTAATAACCACAGTATTCTTTGGGAAACTGCTATCACACACAAATCGAACTATTTGTACCTACAGTCCAAACGTGCCAAACAGTCTCGCAAGAGCAATGGAAACAAGATGTGGTTTCAAATTTCGCACATGGTAAGTACTTTGCAGCACTCAATAATAAGATAGTTCACCAGAAGGACTCACTCTCCTTATGCAAACACAATCTGTCTATTAATTATGATCTGCTAAATAGGAGTCCAGTTGGGCCTCGAAAAATCCAAGAAAGCTGTATCCGTGTTATAATTTATCAATATACAACAGTCAGCGGAGTGGAGGAGGAAGTTTTAAAGGGGAGGAGAATAGGATGGAGGCGAAAGAGGAAGTGTAGGACTGCGTGTGTCCTCCACATACATTGCAAACATGATCAGATAGCACAGTGATTTTGTGTGTGGGTACTGTGTCGTATGTATAGCGCTCTGATGGGTGGTATTAATTTTTAAGGTTATAATCATGACTGATTTCTACCTAGGCTTTAAATAATTAGATATTTCAAAGACTGTACTTAAGTGCACCTGTACCTAAATCAACTTAATTATGAACAGTGGGCAGCAACGACAGTGTCCAGTCTGAGTCACCTACCACCCTCTCCCTCTTTAGCTACATCGGTCATCACAGCAGTGCCCAACCAACCTATTACAGATAACTGTATCCCTCTGCTCCATGATCGCAACAGTCACCGAGGAAGACGACCCGTGAAAAATTCCACTAACATCGATAAAGTTTCTGCACAGGATAGCCAAAAAATGAAGAAAGATTACAATAGAATAGGAAATTGCACATTTATCAACTCTCTAAATGAAATATCATAGTTACGCAATATTATCGATGATATAAAGAAGTGTATGAGTAATTTCAAATTAAACCTGTCAAAACATAAGAATGGAGGAGCACAACAGGAGTCTTAGAGAGGAATTTGAAGATGAATCCAAAACCAGCACCACTCGTACATTTATTCACACACATTAACACATACTCATTCACACACACACACACACACAGTGAAGAAGCGGGGCCAAGAGCTGTAAATTGATCGATCCCAGCAACCACAAGTAGGTGAGTATAAATAGGTGAACACGCACACAGACGGACACACACGCACACACGCGCGTGCACACACACACACACACACACACACACACACACACACACAAATGGGTGGCCTTAGAGGACGGAAAACCAGAGATCTGGTAGACGAACCAGGGAGGAAAGACTGGGAGTTAGAGCTCCAAAAAAGGGAGGAAGAGTGGGGAAGGAAGATAGTAGAGCTTGGTAAGAAAATGGAGGAGCAGATAGCTGAAGAGTGCAGGAAGTGGGAAGTACAGGTCTTAGCAGCAGAAGCTAGGATACAGTGCTTAGAAGAGAAACTGCAAAGCCTGAAACAGATTAGAGAGACAAATGACAATTCAGATGTGACATCAGGAAATTCAATGTCAGACGCAGACAAGGGGACAGTAAGCAACAACAGAGACGCGAAGGCCCTATCAGACCCACGTGGGGCCAGGGAAAAGACGAGGAGCACACTAAGATCAAATGACAGGTCCGAAGACGATGAAGGTATGCTATATGCAGAGATTCTAACAGCCAACTGCAGTAGCAAGGGACAGCTGGTCATGAAAGACAGTTCACTGAGAATAGAAGTTTCAGATATGACAGGGACTGAAGGCAAGAACATGTCAATGGAAGGAAATAAAATGCCTCAGAGGAAGCAGATGGAGACTCAGTGGGAGGAGGAAAGGGCAAGGTCAGTTTTTGTGTACGGGCTCCAAGAAGCCAAGGGGGACAACTTTGAAGAAATAAAGCAGGAGGAGAAAAAAATGATTGAAGGCATCATGAAAACAATAGGTGAGGGCGATATGACCCAGGTGACAAATTTTCAGAGAATTGGGTGGTTTGCGAGTGGAAGGATACGGCCTGGCAAAGTAACTTTCAAGGAAGAATCAGTTCGAACCAGGATTCTGCAAGAGAAAGCAATACTGAGGGACAAACAGGGGTACCAGAGAGTATACCTCGACCGCGACAGAACACAAGAAGAAAGGACTACACTGAAAGAGAGGGTACAGAGACGCAAGGAGGAACGAGAGGCAATGACGAAGATGAGCAGGACCCAGACACATGAGGAAGGGCAAACACACCCCACAGAATCTCCCACCAAAAGACTCCAACCGCGACATTCCCAACGCAACTGAGCAACCTATACTACAACCCACTCACTGTTCCCTCTGCCACCAACCCCCATATCACAAACCTCACCCCAACAGCTGTCCCTTATGGGCATTCTGACCCCACCCCCATCATCACAAACTCCACCTACACCACAGCTCCATATAAGCCCCCACCAAGGCTCTCGCTCCCCCAACCCCAATATTCTTGCATGACCACAATGATAGAAAAGAAACTGAAAGTTTGGTACACAAACGCGGATGGAATCACGAATAAACATGAGGAGTGGAACGAAAGAATCAGTGAAAAATCCCTAGACATCATAGCAGTCACAGAAACAAAACTCGCTGAGACAATAACAGACACAATCTTCTCAACGGGATATCAGATCCTGAAGAAAGATAGAAGGAGTAGAGGGGGAGGAGGGGTTGCACTGCTCATAAAACACCGATGGGGATTTGAGGAAATGGAAGGCATGGACATGATTGGAGAAAGAGACTACATCGTAGGTACAATTCAGTCTGGAGAACATAAAGTAGTCATTGGAGTGATGTATAACCCACCACAGAACTGCAGGAGGCCAAGAGAGGAGAACGAAGAAAACAACAGGGTGATGGACACACTGGCTGAGGTGGCAAGAAGAGCTCACTCGAGCAGAGCAAAGTTACTGGTAATGGGCGATTTCAACCACAGGGAGATCGACTGGGAAAACCTGGAGCCACATGGGGGTCCCGAAACATGGAGAGCCAAGATGATGGATGTGGTACTTGAAAACCTCATGCATCAAAATGTCAGGGACACAACCAGAGAGAGAGGGGAGGATGAGCCAGCAAGACTGGATCTTGTGTTCACCCTGAGCAGTTCAGACATTGAGGACATCACTTACGAGAGGCCCCTTGGAGCTAGCGATCACGTGGTTCTGAGTTTTGAGTTTTGATTATATAGTAGAGTTACAAGTGGTGAAGGTAACAGGAACTGAAGGGGACAGGCCAAATTATAAAAGGGGGGACTACACAGGTATGAGAAACTTCCTGCAGGAGGTTTAGTGGGACAGAGAAATGGTAGGAAAATCAGTAAACGAGATGATGGAATATGTGGCAACAAAGTGCAAGGAGGCAGAGGAAAGGTTTGTTCCCAAGGGAAACAGAAATAATAGGAAGACCAAAACGAGTCCTTGGTTTACCCGAAGGTGTAGGGAGGCAAAAACTAAGTGCAACAGAGAATGGAAAAGGTACAGGAGGCATAGGACCCAGGAAAATGAGGAGATTAGTAGAAAAGCCAGAAACGAGTATGCACAGATAAGGAGGGAGGCCCAGCGACAGTATGAAAACGACATAGCATCGAAAGTCAAATCTGACCCGAAACTGCTGTATAGCCACATTAGGAGGAAGACAACATTCAAGGACCAGGTGATAAGGCTGAGGAAAGAAGGTGGAGAACTCACAAGAAACGATCAAGAGGTATGTGAGGAGCTCAACACGAGATTTAAGGAAGTATTTACAGTAGAGACAGGAAGGACTCTGGGGGGACAGATCAGATGGGGACACCAGCAAGGAATACACCAACAAGTGTTGGACGACATACATACAGATGAAGAGGAGGTGAAGAAACTGCTAAGGGACATCGATACCTCAAAGGCAATGGGACCGGACAACATCTCCCTGTGGGTCCTTAGAGAGGGAGCAGATATGTTGTGCGTGCCACTTACCACAATCTTCAACACGTCCCTGGAAACTGGGCAACTACCTGAGGTATGGAAGACGGCAAATGTAGTTCCCATTTTTAGAAAAGGAGACAGAAAAGAGGCACTAAACTATAGACCTGTGTCATTGACGTGTATAGTATGCAAAGTTATGGAGAAGATTATCAGGAGGAGAGTGGTGGAGAACCTGGAACGGAACAAGAGTATAAATGCCAACCAGCACGGATTCATGGAAGGCAAATCCTGTGTCACAAACCTTCTGGAGTTTTATGATAAAATAACAAAAGTAAGACACGAGAGAGAGGGGTGGGTTGATTGCATCTTCTTGGACTGCAAGAAGGCCTTTGACACAGTTCCTCACACGAGATTAGAGCAGAAGTTAGAGGTTCAGGTGCGTATAACAGGAAGGGCACTGCAGCGGATCAGAGAATACCTGACAGGGAAGCAACAACGAGTCATGGTACGTAATGAGGTATCACAGTGGGCACCTGTGACGAGCGGGATCCCACAGGGGTCGGTCCTAGGACCAGTGCTATTTTTGGTATATGTGAACGACATGATGGAAGGCTTAGACTCAGAAGTGTCCCTGTTTGCAGATGATGTGAAGTTAATGAGGAGAATTAAATCTGATGAGGACCTGGCAGAACTTCAAAGAGACCTGGACAGACTGGACACCTGGTCCAGCAAATGGCTTCTCGAATTTAATCCTGCCAAATGCAAAGTCATGAAGATAGGGGAAGGGCACAGAAGACCACAGACAGAGTATAGGCTAGGTGGCCAAAGACTGCAAACCTCACTCAAGGAGAAAGATCTTGGGGTGAGTATAACACCGAGCATGTCTCCGGAAGCACCCATCAATCAGATAACTGCTGCAGCATATGGGCGCCTGGCAAACCTGAGAACAGCATTCCGATACCTTAGTAAGGAATCGTTCAAGACACTGTACACCGTGTATGTCAGGCCCATACTGGAGTATGCAGCACCTGTTTGGAACCCGCACTTGATAAAGCACGTCAAGAAACTAGAGAAAGTACAAAGGTTTGCGACAAGGTTAGTTCGAGAACTAAGGGGAATGTCCTATGAAGAAAGATTAAGGGAAATCGCCCTGACGACACTGGAGGACAGAAGGGTCAGGGGAGACATGATAACGACATATAAAATACTGCGTGGAATAGACAAGGTGGACAAAGACAGGATGTTCCAGGGAGGGGACACAGAAACAAGAGGCCACAATTGGAAGTTGAAGACACAAATGAGTCAGAGAGATATTAGGAAGTATTTCTTCAGTCATAGAGTTGTAAGGCAGTGGAATAGCCTAGAAAATGACGTAGTGGAGGCAGGAACCATACACAGTTTTAAGACGAGGTTTGATAGAGTTCATGGAGCGGGGAGAGAGAGGGCCCAGTAGCAACCGGTGAAGAGGCGGGGCCAGGAGCTAAGACTCGACCCCTGCAACCACAAATAGGTGAGCACACACACACACACACACACACACACACACACACACACACACACACACACACACACACACACACACACACACACACACACACACACAGGAGCTTTCTCCCCTGCAACCACATATAGGTATTTGGTCTGAAGAAGCCTCTCGTAGAGAAACGTTTCCTTCAATAAATGTCCTGAACTGTACGTAAGTGTCTTTTTCCACACATATAGGTAAGTACACACACAACCACATCAGGAGAAAAAAACAGTCAAGTACCAGGTAATCAGGATAAGATAGGAAGGAGGGGAGCTCACAAGAAACGACAAAGAAGTATGTAAAGAAATAAACACGAGATATAAGTAAGAATTTTCATTGTTGGTGTACCCTACCGGAATGGTAGGGTACACCAGCAATTACTAGACACACTGCACACAACTGAGGGGAAAGTTAAGAGGCTGCTAAGTGAACTGGATACCTCAAAGGTGGTAGGACCGGACATCTCTCCATGAGTCCCGAGAGTGGATAGTGACAGGATGTTTCAGAGATGGGACACAGTAACAGGGTATCACAGTTGGAAGTAGAACACTCAGGTGAGCTACAGGGATGGTGAGAGTATTTTTTCAGCCATAGAGTTTTCAGGAAATGGAACAATCTCAAGAGTAATGAAGTGGAGGCAGGATCTATACAGAGCTTTAAGAAGAAATACGATAAAGCTCATGGAACAGGGAGTCGACCTAGTAGTGACCAGTGAAGAGGGAGGGCCAGGAGCTGTGACTCGACCCCTGCAACCACAAACAGGTAAGTACACACACACACACACATAAACAAAGGTTTGTTCCCAAAGGCAACAGAAATAATGGGAAGACCAGAACGAGTCCCTGGTTTACCCGACGGTGCAAGGAGGCAAAAACTAAGTGCAATAGAAAGTGGAAAAAGTACAGAAGGCGTAGAACACATGAAAATAGGGAGATTAGTCACAGAGCCAGGCACGAGTATGCACAGGTAAGGAGGGAGGCCCAGCGACAGTATGAAAACATAGGATCGAAAGTCATGTCTGACCCGAAACTGTTGTATAGCCTCATCAGGAGGAAGACAACAGGTGATCAAGCTGAGGACAGAAGGTGGGGAACTCGCAAGAAACGATCATGAGGTATGTGAGGAGCTAAACAGGAGATTTAAGGAAGTATTTACATTAGAGCACAGAGAGGAACATCAACAGGGAATATACCAACAAGTGTTGGATGACATACGAACAACGGAGGAGGAGGTGCAGAAGCCGCTAAGTGACCTTGATACCTCAAAGGCGATGGGACCGGACAACATCTCCTAGTGGGTTCTTAGAGAAGGAGCGGAGATGTTGTGCGTGCCACTAACCACAATCTTCAATACATCCCTTGAAACTGGGCAATTACCTGAGATATGGAAGATGGAAAATGTAGACCCCATTTTTAAGAAAGGAGACAGAAACGAGGCATTAAACTACAGACCATTGTCTCTGACGTGTATAGTATGCAAAGTCATGGAGAAGATTATCAGGAGGAAAGTGGTGGAGCACCTGGAACGGAAGTTTTATGACAAGGTAACAAAAGTAAGACACGAGAGAGAGAGAGGGGTGGGTGAATTGCATTTTCCTGGACTGCACGAAGGCCTTCGGCAAAGTTCCTCACAAGAGATTAGTGCAGAAGCTGGAAGATCAGGCGCGCATAACAGGGAGGGCACTGCAATGGATCAGAGAATACATGACAGGGAGGCAACAACAAGTCATGGTACATGACAAGGTATCACAGTGGATGCCTGTGACGAGCGGGATCCCACAGGGGTCAGTTCAAGAACCAGTGCTATTTTTGATATATGTGAATGACATGATGGAAGGGATAGACTCTGAAGTACCCCTGTTCGCAGGGGAAGGGGAAGGGCAAAGAAGACCGCACACAGAGTATAGGCTAGGTGGACAATCACTACAAACCTCACTCAAGGAGAAAGATCTTGGGGTGACCATATGTTACAAAAAATGCGATATCTAAAAATGATAGAGATCTCCAGTTAATACTAGAAAGGACTGCCCCTCTAGCATCCAGCCTGTTACTGGGTTTTTGTAACAAGTAGTCAGTATCCTGGTCCAATTATCCATTAGAATTCAGAAAGATTCAATAGTGCTTCCGGATTACCTACTAACTAAAGAAATTCAAATTTAATAAGTTTATTAATAACAATAAAGTTGTCTAGGCGTATATTATCAAAGTAAATTAATTTAATCAAAATAATCACTTCTCTCGCATACAGTAGTATTGTGCTGAAGGCACATATCACATCTTTATGGCTTTTAAGTACCGTCTGGTACATTGTTACCATTTAATAACATAATACTAATATATATATAAGTAAGTTTGTGTGTGTGTGTGTGTGTGTAAGTGCTCTAAGTAGTTCGCTGTCTTAGCCAGTGACTGACTAAAAGTCCTCACATAAACTAACTTCTTCACCAACCTGGCAATCAGAACAGCTTGCTTGAACAATAAAACGACTGATAAGCCGAACAGCAATATTAAAAGCAACAGCGACACAGAATCACGAACAAGGAGATAATATAACGACTTTAAGTAGGGACCATCTGCAGATTCTCCACAAAAGTCACAAAACTCCCATACTACTGAATCTAAGTTCAGCATTTGAAAATCCCCGACTGTGATAGTGCACAGATACCAGTACAAAATTAGGTCAGAAGCTACATCTCAGGGCCTGAGTTTCTCAGAGTGTCTATGCGACACACAACTTCAGTACAATGTCGAAAATCACTAAGTCTAGGCAATGTTCTGTGAACAGAGTTACACAGAACCAACAACAAGAAAGCGCAATGGAGAGCTGGAGAGGGACCTCTTGTTAGAAGCAACGTCCACCCGACAATAGCTAGCGCAGGCAAGCTCGGCTCTCCTGGTGAGGTGTGATGACCCCACCCTGATCACATGACTCTCCATGGACTGCTGCTGCCCAGCAACTACAGAGAAGCCGGCAGGGAAACAAGCGGAGTGATAGACAATGCTGTCAGCTACTTAACACTCGAACTATGAGCACTGAATAATATATAAATGTTACATCCTACCTAATAATAAAACTAAGTCATATAATAATATAAAGCAATATATTTACGATTTAGCTAATATCGCAAATATAAGCAATATAAAATTATATGAACAGGTAATATACATTATATACATTGTGACCCATTCAGGGGTCACAATTCCATAACACCGAGCACGTCTCCGGAGGCACACATCAACCAGATAACTGCTGCAGCATACGGGCTCTTGGCAAACCTGAGAACAGACACTGTACACTGTGTATGTCAGGCCCGTACTGGAGTATGAAGCACCAGTTTGGAACCCACACCTGGTCAAGCACGTCAAGAAGTTAGAGAAAGTACAAAGGTTTGCAACCAAGGCTAGTTCTAGAGCTCAGGGGAATGTCCTACGATGAAAGGTTGAGGGAAATCGGAGTGACGACACTGGAGAACAGAAGGGTCAGGGAGGATATAACGACATAGAAGATTCTGCATGGAAAAGATAAGGTGGACAGAGACAGGATGCTCCAGAGAGGGGACACAGAAACAAGGGGTCACAATTGGAAGGTGAACACTCAGACGAGTCACAGGGATGTTAGGAATTATTTCTTCATGGTCATGGTACGTGATGAGGTATCTCAGTGGGCGCCTGTGACGAGCGGGGTCCCACAAGGGTCAGTCCTAGGACCAGTGCTATTTTTGATATATGTGAATGACATGATCGAAGGGATAGACTCTGAAGAGTCTCTGTTCGCAGATGAAGTGAAGTTAATGAGAAGGATTAAATCTGATGAGGATCAGGCAGGACTAGAAAGAGACGTGGACAGACTGGACACGTGGTCCAGAAACTGGTTTCTCAAATTCAATCCTGCCAAATGCAAAGTTATGAAGATTGGGGAAGGGCAAAGAAGACCGCAGACAGAGTATAGACTAGGTGGACAAAAGTTGCAAACCTCACTCAAGGAGAAAGATCATGGGGTGACCATAACACCGAGCATGTCTCCGGTGGCACACATCAACCAGATAACTGCTGCAGCGCATGGGCGCCTGACAAATCTGAGAATAGCGTTTCGAAACCTTAGTAAGGAATCGTTCAAGGCACTGTACACTGTGTACTTCAGGCCCATACTGGAGTATGCAGCACCAGTTTGGAACCCACACCTGGTCAAGCACATCAAGAAATTAAAGAAAGTACAAAGGTTTGCAACAAGGCTAGTTCCGGAGCCCAAGGGAATGTCCTACGAAGAAAGGTTGATGAAAATCGGACTGACGACACTGGAGGACAGGAGGGTCAGCGGGGACATAATAACAACCTACAAAATACTGCGTGGAATAGACTACGTGGACAGAGACAGGATGTTCCAGAGAGGGGACACAGAAACAAAGGGTCACAATTGGAAGCTGAAAACTCAGACGAGTCACAGGGATGTTAGGAACTACTTCTTAAGTCACAGAGTCGTCAGAAAGTGTAATAGCCTAGCAAGTGATTTAGTGGAGGCAGGAACCAAAGCTCAGGAAGCAGAGAGAGAGAGAGGACCTAGTAGCGATCAGTGAAGAGGCGGGGCCAGAAGCTGAGTCTCGACTCCTGCAACCACGATTAGGTGAGTACAATTAGGCGAGTACTCACACACACACACACACACACACACACACACACACACACACACACATGGAACAGGGAGGGGGTGATATAGTGGCACTGCTCATCAAAAACCAGAATCATTTTGAGGAGTTGGAGAGGAGGAACAGAGGAGCTGCAAAGGACTACATAATAGGAACACTTCCAACTGGAGGTCCCCAAGGTAGTGATTGCAATGATGTATAAGCCATCACAGAACAGCAAGAGTCCACGACAAGAATATGATGAGAGTAACAAAGAGATGGTTGACACACAAGCTGAAGTGGTCAGAAGGGCCTTTGTGGGCAGGGCAAAGCAACTGGACGTATGTGACTTTAATCACAAAGAAATCCACAGGGAAAACCTGAAGCCACATGGAATCCCAGAAACGTGGAGGGCAAAGATGTTGGAGGGGGTACTGGAAAACTTCATGCATCAACTCTTTAGGGACAGTACCAGAGAGAGGGAACATGATGAACCAGCATTCACCTAGTATTCACCTTGAGCAGTGCAGATATTGACGATATCACATATAAAAGGTCTCTCGGAGCTAGTGATCACGTAGTTGTAAACTTCGAATACATAGAGTTACAAGAGAGACGGAGGCAGGAAGGTCAGAAAGAATGTCCCACTGCACGAGGCTCAGTGGGACAGAGACCTGACAAGGAAAACAGTAAATGAGTTGATGGAATATGTGACAACAGCATGCAAGGAAGTGGAGGGAAGGTTTGTACCCAAGAGCAACAGACATAACGAGAAGGCCAGGACGAGCCCTTGGTTCACTCAAGGGCTGGTCCTGGGTTCTACCAAGGGGTTCTACCAAGGTAGAATCCAAGTGCATTAGAGAATGAAATAAGTATAGAAGGCAAAGAACCCAGGAGAACAAAGTGAGTAGTCGTTGAGTAAGAAATGAATATGCACAGGTAAGGAGAGAGGCCCAGTGACAATACGAAAATGACATAGCAGCAAAAGCCAAGTCTGACCCGAAGCTGTCGTACAGTCACATCAGGATGAAAACAACCGTCAATGACCAGGTAATCAGGCTGAGGAAGGAAGGAGGGGAGATCACAACATGAGATTGAAAGAAATATTCACAGAAAGACGGAAAGGTAAGGTACACCAACAAGTGCTGGACACGATACATACAACTGAGGAGGAGGTGAAGAAGCTGCTAGGCGCACTAGATACCTCAAAGGCAATGGGGCCGGATAACATCTCTTGGTGGGTCCTAAGAGAGGGAACAGAGGCGCTCTGTGTACCACTAACAAACTTCAACATATCTATCAAAATAGCGCGACTACCCGAAGTATGGAAGACAGCAAATATAGTCAAAATTTAAAAAAAGAGAGACAGACACGCAGCAATAAACTACAGACCAGTGTCACTGGCATGTATTGTATGTGAAGTCATGGAGAGGATTATCAGAAAAGTGGTGGATGATCTAGAAAGGGATGAGCTTAAAAACGACAACCAGCACCAGTTCAGTGACGGGAAATCCTGTGTCACGAACCAACTGGTGTTTTGACTCAAGAAATCGTAATGACACGATTGCAAATAAACCATACCCCCGGCCGGGATTGAACCCGCGGTCATAGAGTCTCAAAACTCCAGCCCGTCGCGTTAGCCACTAGACCAGCTAGCCACAATAAGATTCATCCAACTAGGTATATTTCTACACTATAGGAAGGTTAGCACAGGCACCTCTGTGACCACAAATGCAAGTTTTTACGGACGAATCTCCAGCTAGCGTGGCCGTGACGAACTCTAGCTCAAGTCCCTTCACTGCCGTCAACATGACTCAAGAAATCGTAATGACACGATTGCAAATAAACCATACCCCCGGCCGGGATTGAACCCGCGGTCATAGTCTGAAAACTCCAGCCCGTCGCGTTAGCCACTAGACCAGCTAGCCACAATAAGATTCATCCAACTAGGTATATTTCTACACCATGGGAAGGTTAGCACAGGCACCTCTGTGACCACAAATGCAAGTTTTTACAGACGAATCTCCAGCTAGCGTGGCCGTGACGAACTCTAGCTCAAGTCCCTTCACTGCCGTCAACATGACGGCAGTGAGGTGGGTAGATTGTATTTTCTTGGATTTCAAGAAGGCTTTTGACACAGATCCACACAAGAAATTAGTGTAGAAGCTGGAGTACCAGGCAGGGATAACAGGGAAGGCCCTGCAATGGACCATAGAATACCTGACGGGAATGCATCAGAGAGTCATCATACGTGATGCGGTGTCAGACTGGGCGCCTGTGGCAAGCGAGGTTCCACAGGGGTCAGTCCTAGGACCAGTGCTGTTTCTGGTATATGCGAACGACATGACGGAAGGAAGTGTCCCGGTCTGCCCGTACTGGAGTACGCAGCACCTGTTTGGAACCCACACTTGATCAAGCACGTCAAGAAATTTGAGAAAGTGCAAAGGTTTGCGACAAGGTTACTTCCAGAGCTAAGGGGAATGTCTTACGAAGAAAGGTTAAGGGAAATCGGCCAGACGAAACTGGAGGACAGGAGGGTTAGGGGAGACATGATAACGACATACAAAACACTGCGTGGAATAGACAAGGTGCACAAAGACAGGATGTTCCAGAGAGGGGACACAGAAACAAGGGGTCACAATTGGATGTTGAAGATCCAGATGAGTCAAAGGGATATTAGGAAGTATTTCTTCAGTCATAGAGTAGTCAGGAAGTGGAACAGCCTAGCAAGTGAGGTAGTGGAGGCAGGAACCATACATAGCTTTAAGATGAGGTAAGATAAAGCTTATGGAGCAGGAAGAGAGAGGACCTAGTAGCACTCAGCTCCTGACCCCGCCTCTTCACTGAGTCTCGACTCCTGCAACCACAATTAGGTGAGTACACACACGCGCGCACACACACACACACACACACACACACACACACACACACACACACACACACACACACACACACACACACACACAGTCATAGAGTTATCAGGCAGTGGAATAGTCTAGAAAATGACGTAGTGGAGGCAGGAACCATACACAGTTTTAAGACGAGGTTTGATAAAGCTCATGGAGCGGGGAGAGAGAGGGCCCAGTAGCAACCGGTGAAGAGGCGGGGCCAGGAGCTAAGACTCGACCCCTGCAACCACAAATAGGTGATTACAAATAGGTGAGTACAAATAGGTGAGTACACACACACACACACACACACACACACACACACACAAAACCGGGGCCAGGAGCTAAGACTCGACCCCTGAAACCACAAATAGGTGAGTACACACACACACACACACACACACACACATACACACACACACAAACATACACAAACTCATACACACACACACACACACACACACACACACACACACACACACACACACACACACACGAGGAGAGGTTAAGGGAAATCAACCTGACGACACTGGAGGACAGGAGAGATAGGGAGGACACGATAACGACATACAAAATACTGAGAGAATTGACAAGGTGGACAAAAACAGGATGTTCCAGAGATGGGACACAGCAACAAGGGGACACAGATGGAAGCTGAAGACACAGATGAATCACGGGGATGTTAGGAAGTATTTCTTCAGCCACAGAGTAGTCAGGAAGTGGAATAGTTTGGGAAGCGATGTAGTGGAGGCAGGATCCATACATATCTTTAAGCAAAGGTATGATAAACCTCACGGTTCAGGGAGAGTGACCTAGTAGCGATCAGTGAAGAGGCGGGGCCAGGAGCTTGGACTCGACCCCTGCAACGTCAACTAGGTGAGTACAACTAGGTGAGTACATGCACACATGCACACACACATGCACACACGCACACACACATGCACACACGCACACACACATGCACACACGCACACACACATGCACACACGCACACACACACGCACACACACACACACGCACACACACACCTACACACCTACACACACACACCTACACACACACACCTACACACACACACCTACACACACACCTACACACACAACAGGCCTAGTGTCAGATCGACATGTGCCTAGGACAAAATGGTAACTAACACACACACACACACGCACGCACACACACACACACACACACACACACACACACACACACACACACACACACACACACACAGGACACATCGACAAGGTGTGGCGCCTGACAACTAGACGACCAGCTAGGGCGAGAATGAGTGAAAGGCAGTGTGTTGACATCATTCTCCCTTTACCCCTCCATTCACAAACCCTTTCCTGTTACCTCTTCTCTTTTCACTTTTTCCTTACCTTAGTACATAGTCCGTTTTGTGTTTTTATTATTTATTATTATTATTATAGTATTATCAATTTTATTATCATTGTTACTATTACATGAACATATTATATTATGTTCAGTTTAGTCAAGCGACCTTGTCTCTCTAATAAATTAATGCAATGTAATGCAGGTTAGCCGTGCTCAAGTAATCTTGAGTCAGCCTGTGTTTAGTGACTCAGTTGATGGTGCTCAGTGTGGTGGTGGCGAGGATACTGTACATATGTATTTTCAGGCTGCCAGATCTTAATAGGATGTTCGTAGGTCAACTATACTGAGTGATGGTGTGTGAGAGGGAAACAGCTAACTTTTGTTGCTGCTAGGTGACGGTCTCGCTACTGATGTATCTAACTTTGTGATATAAATTTATTCTGCTTACTCCTTACATTTCCTCTTCTTCTTTCCCGTTTCACCTTCGCTTTCATCTTTCCCTTCCTCCTTATCTTTTCCCTTCCTCATTCTCCCTCTTGCACCATCACCTTCCTCTTCCTACATCATCTTCATGCTTCATCCCCTTCCTTCAATTTCCACTTTCATTTATCTCTTTCTCCTTAACCTTCCTTTTTCCTTCCCCTTTTACTTTTTTCTTTTTCTTGAAGCTTTCTCTTTTTCTTCCCCTTTTACTTTTTTCTTTCTCTTTAACCTTCCCCTCTTCCTTCCCTTTTATTTTTTTCTAGTTCCTTTCTTCATTACTTCACCTTCCTTCTTTCCCTTCCTACTCCTTCTTTTCGTTTCTCTTTCAAATTCTTTTTTTTTTTCATTACCGTATTTTGTACTCCTTTCCCTTCCTCCTCTTCTTCCTCCTTCTCCTCCTCTTTTCTCCCCCTCCTCCTCCACCTCTTATCCCTTTCCCTCTCTCTCCCTTCCCCGTAAGCTCCCCTTCTCCTCCCACTCTTTTCTCATCTTCTTCTTCCTCCTCCTCCTCCTCCTCCTCCTTTTCCTCCTCCTCTGCCCATTCTTACTCCTCCTCTTCCTCCCGTTTGTTTTTCTTCATTCTCATTATTTTCGTGCATTTTTCCTTTTCCTATCTTCTCTTACTTCAGTTTCCTCATTTTCTTTCTCCTACACCTTCATGCTTTCTATTAGTCTTCATTTCTCAAACTTCTTCCTACCTAATAATCTTCCTCCTAATTCCCATTACCCTTCCTTCTGCAAGTTCTCTCTTTTCGTCCTTCAACCCTCTTTTCCTCTTTCTTCTCTTCCACCTTCTTCCTTCCCGTTGTCTCTCACTTTCTACTCTTCTGAAACTCTTCTGATATATTCTGCATTGTTTCTCCTCTTGATATATCTATTTCTTACAAAACAAAAGATACCAAGATGAAATATTTCAATGCTGAAATATATCTATTTACTAGCGGCCACCTATAAGGCAGGCGAAATTGCAGAGCTGGAAGATGCACAAAGGACCTTCAGAGTCCGTATAAATTCAATAAAACATTTCTTAGAACGTAAGCAAGAAAGATGCATAATAATCTATACATGGAAGATACTGCAAGAATTGACCCCTAACCTATTTTTAAAGACCAAAGGCTTAGCAGACGGATACATCCATTTAAAAGCAGGGAAGCAGTGAGTACACCGAGAGGGAATTCAATAAATGGGAGGAAACCGAGATAATTCAACACCCTTCATACATGAGGGAGGTTATCAGTGAACTCATTGTATTCAAGAGAAAACTCGACAGGATTCTCAAAATCTGCTGCTCACAGTTACATCAATTACCAGCTTACACCTGTAGCAACCTGGGGACAACGATGACAATTTACATTTGCTTTTGAGAAAAAACGAATGATAATAGTCTTTAATAGTAGAAAAAAAGAATTGGAAAATGTTGGAACCCGGGGATGTGGTTGGTATCCTAGGGGTAAAATTTGATACGAAACTGACTATGAAGAAACATGTTATAATCTCGCAAACAAGGCGGCTACAAACCTAAGAGAACTAAGGCATATCTCGTATCCGCTTGACAGTAGAGGCTGGAACAGGTACAGGTGCGCTCACACCTTCAGTAGACTCCACTTTCTTGGCCTGCCTGACCCCTGTCTCATCTTCGACTTCTTGACGGAATAGAGAATGAGGCAGGATGAATAACTTCTTACCGGTACCAGACCTGGACAGATCGATCATTGCAGAAGAGCATTCAACAACGGAAATATTTGGGTGAATTTACTGTTATGTACAAGGTCAATGTTATCAAGGTATCACATGTGGCTACTTAACACGGACAAAAAGAAGACTGCTTCTACACACCAAGAAAGGCAACAAGCAGCAGCTACGGTCTGGTTATACAATTGCTAGGAACATCACACTTCAGTTGAGATCAATCATTCCAAGAATGACTCGAGTCTCGAACATGTTCGTATAGCGTAACAATATTGATGAAATAAAGTCAACTGACCAAATAAAACTCCTGGTCCACAGATGACTCCAGATTCATCCTATTCCCTATTTTTATGTCTCATAACAAGAAGTATTCTTAAAATAAGCTGAGGTAGGTAACAACTATCTTGTAAATAAAAATAAAAACTCTAACATAACACTCAAAAACTCTTGGGGTAAATTGAAGAGAGAAAGAGAGAAAGAGATAGAGAAAGATAGAAAGAGAGAATTTTTTTTTTGTATATGTGAGTGTGTGCTCACCTATATGTGATTGCAAGGGTCGATTCATAGCTCCTGGCCCCGCCTCTTCACTGGTCGATAATATATCACTCTCTCCCTGCTCAATTAGCTTTATCATACCTCTTCTTAAAGCTATGTATGGAATTTGCCCCCACTACTTAACTCACCAGATTATTCCACTTTCTGACAACTCTAAGGCTAAGGAAATACTTCCTAACATCCCTATGAATCACCTGGATCTTCATCTTCCAATTGCGGCCCCTTGTTCTTGTATCCCATTTCTGAAACATTCGAGCCCTGTCCACCTTGTCAATTCCTCTCAGTATTTTATACGTCGTTATCATATCCCCCTTATCACTCCTATCCGCTAGTGTCATCAGGTTGAGCTCCCTTAATCTCTCCTCGTAAGACATGCCCTGCAGTTCCGGGACTAATTTTGTTTCAAACTTTTGCACTTTCTCCAGTTTCTTGACATGTTTAACTAAGTATGGGTTCCATACTGGCGCTGTATACTCCAGTATGGACCTGACGTACACGGTGTACAATGTCGTGAATGATTCCTTACTCAAATGCCAAGCGATCATATGCTGCAGCAGTTATTTGATTGTGTGCCACAGGGGACATGTTCGTTATAATGCTTACCCCATCCTCCTTTTCTTTAAGTGACGTTTGCAGCCTTTGACCCCCTAACCTGTACTCTTGTAATCTTAGCTGATCCTCGCCCTCTTGTATTCTCGCCAGTTTCACATCATCAGCAAACACGACACTTCTGAATCTATTCCTTCCATTATGTCATTCACGTATACAAGAAACAGTACCGGACCCAGGACTGACCCTTGTAGAACCCCACTCGACACATGCACCCACTCTGTCACTTTATCACGTACCAACACTCGTTGTTTTCTTCATGTCACTTATTTCTTGATTCATTGCAGTACTTTCCCTACTATTTCTGCCTGCTCCTCTAATTTTCGTACCAGTCTCTTGTGTGGTACTGTGTCAAAAGCTTTCTTGCAGTGCAAAAAGATGCACTCTACCCATCCCTCTTCCTTCTGTCTTCTGTTACCTTATCGTAGAACTGAAGTAGATTTGTGACACAGGATTTCCCATATCTGAAGCTGTACTAATTGTCATGTATGAGTCCAATTCTTTCAATGTACTCCACCACTCTTCTCCTGATTATCTTTTATATGACTTTACATACTACACAAGCCGGTGATACTGGTCTGTAGTTTAACTCTGCCTGTCTGTCTCCATTCTTATAAATTGGAACTACATTTGCTGTCTTCCACGCTGCAGGCATTTGCCCAGTTTTGATAGATTTATTGAAGATTGCTGCTAGCCACACACACAGTTCTTCTGCTCCCTCTCTCAGGATCCATGGAGATATGTTATCTGGGCCCACTGCCTTAGACGTATCTAGTTCACCTAGTATTTTCTTCTCCTCTTTGGTTAAGTGTATTGTGTCCACCACCTGCTGGTGCACCCTACCTTCATTGTTTGCTGGAAGCATTTCTATCTCTGTTGTGAATACTTCTCTAACTCTTGTGTTAAGTTCATCGCATACTTCCATGTCACTCTCTGTGTGCTCCCCTCCTTCTTTCCTCAGTCTGATTACCTGGTCCTTGACTGTTGTTTTTCTCCTAATGTGACTGTATAAGAACTTTGGTTGAGATTTGGCTTTTGATGCTATGTCGTTCTCACATTGCCTCTGGGCCACTCTCCTTATCTTTGCATATTCGTTTCTGGTTCTTCTGCTCAACTCCTTGTTTTCTTGAGTCCTTCGTCTTCTATATATTTTCCATGTTCTAGCACACTTGGCTTTGGCCTCTTTACACCTCCAGTTAAACCAAGGGCTCACTCTGGTCTTACCATTTTTTCTGTTACTCTTTTGGTATGAACTTCTCCTCTGCTTTCTTGCACTTAGTGGTTAGTCTAATCATTTCATTTATTATTTCCTTTTTCCACTGCACTTCATGCAGGAATCTTCTCATACCTATGTTGTCCCCTTTTTTGAAGTTTGGTTTTTCTCGTCCTTCTCGTTCTGTTGCATTCTCCACTGTTAACTCTGTAAGGTATTCACAACTCAAGACATCGTGATCACTAGCACCAACGGGTCAGTCGTGTGTGATATCCCCTATGTCTGAACTATTGAAGATGAATATGAGATCCAACCTTGCTGCAACTTCCTCTTCTCTCTCTCTGGTTGTATCCCTAACATGTTGGTGCATGAAGTTCTCCTATACAGTCTCCAACATCTTAGCCCTCCATGTTTCTGGTCCCGCATGTGGCTCTTTATGATTGAAATCCCCTATTATGAGCAATTTTGTCCTACCCATATGAGCCCTCCTAGTCACTTCAGCTAGTGTATCCACCATTTCTCTATTGCACTCATCATACTCTTGCTGTTCAGTGGTGGGTTATACATCACTGCTATCATCACTTTTGGACCCCCAGTCTGAAGTGTTCCAACAATGAAGTCTCTTTCTCCTCTGACCGTTCCTCCCATTTACCAAAAAAAATCCAGTGGTTTTTGATGACCAGTGCCACTCCTCCGCCTCCTCTGTTCTATCTGTCTTTCCTCAGGCTCTGATATCCAATTGGAAAGATTGCATCTGCTATCATCCATGTAGGTTCTGTCTCTGTTATTGCTATGACGTCAGGGTATGCATCGATGATTCGATCTTGCCAATCTACACTCTTATTTTTTATTCCATCTTCATTGGTGTACCATACCTTTAGCTTCCTTTCCAGAAGTGTATTTTTGGAGGTGGAAGAGGATGGTGCAGACTGGGGGTGTAAGAGGCAGGGCAGAATATTATGGGAGGCTGCTGTGATTGTGAAATTAGTGCTTCAGGGGTGGGAGCTGCTATGAAGAATGGTTTGTTTCTGGTTATTGTGTTTGGTTGATATGGGGTGACAGGGGTTGAGGGGTTTCTGTAATTTGTGTTTAATGTTCCTCCAGAGGCTGAGCTGTTCTGTTTGTCATTGCCTGTCCTGTCTCTCCTTCCATTGGTTTTGTCTTGCTCTCACTCTCAGTTGTTCCCTTTCTTGTTGTGTTCTGTCTTGACTGAGGTATACTTGTCGATATTCTTGAGAGCCCTTTAACAGTGGCTTCTGTTGTAGTATCCTGTTCCGTACCACTTCTGTCTTGAATGTCAGTTTGATTGGTCGATTTTTTTCCCTCGAATACCCCCCCCCCCAAGTCTGTGAAAATTTTCTACCTGAGACATTGCAATGATGCTCTTAATCTCTTTTTCTTTCTTCCCAATGTTTTCTTTCTTCATAGGTCTTCCTTTCAGCCTCTTGAAACCCATGAATAATTAATGACTTCTCCCTCTCTTTTTCCCATTTCTTTTTCCACAATATCTATGGATCTTATTTAAGAATCTCCTTTGTTGCTTCCCTTATCCCCTGATGGCCTGATATCACTTCTGCAAGGGATTTCTTAGCTACATCCCCTCCTTCAGTCCCATCACTGCCTGCTGACATTCCCATTTCAGTCACCTTGCTCCTTTCAAACCTTATTATATCCTGCTTAAGCACATCAATTTCTTCCTTCAGTCTCTGTATCTTTGCCTCAGTAGCTACAGCTCGTGATTCCCACTTCTTGTTCTCTGCAGATAGCTTCTCTAACATGTTATTGCAAAGCTCACTTAACCCTTTTTCCCATTTTTGATCCATTTTTCTCTTGAGCCTTTCTACCCATTCTTCCTTTTCAGACATCCTCGGTTCCCTTGCCTCTACATCCTCCTTTTTGAGATCCCATTTGTTTTATACTGTTAGGATGCTCTAGATCCTTCAGCTTTATATAAAATTTTGTGTGTGTGGGTGTGTGTGTGGGTGTGTGTGTGTGTGTGTGTGTGTGTACTCAATTGTACTCACCTAATTGTGGTTGCAGGGGTAGAGACTCAGCTCCTAGCCCCGCCTCTTCACTGATCGCTACTAGGTCCTCCCTCTCTCTCTCTGCTTCCTGAGCTTTGTCATACCTAGTCTTAAAGCTATGTATGGTTCCACTACATCACTTGCTAGGCTATTCCACTTCCTGTGTGTGTTTGTGTGTGTGTGTGTGTGTGTGTGTGTGTGTAGGTCTGCCTGGTCTTCGATCGAGTGAATTCTTCTCATCAACTTCACGTCATCTGCAAACAGGGACACCTCAGAGTCTATTCCTTCCGTCATGTCGTTCACAAATACCAGAAACAGCACTGGTCCTAGGACTGACCCCTGCGGGACCCCGCTGGTCACAGGTGCCCACTCTGACACCTCGCCACGTACCATGACTCGCTGCTGTCTTCCTGACAAGTATTCCCTGATCCATTGTAGTGCCTTCCCTGTTATCCCTGCTTGGTCCTCCAGTTTTTGCACCAATCTCTTGTGTGGAACTGTGTCAGACGCCTTCTTGCAGTCCAAGAAAATGCAATCCACCCACCCCTCTCTCTCTTGTCTTACTGCTGTCACCATGTCATAGAACTCCAGTAGGTTTGTGACACAGGATTTCCCATCCCTGAAACCATGTTGGCTGCTGTTGATGAGATCGTTCCTTTCTAGGTGTTCCACCACTCTTCTCCTGATAATTGTGTGTGTGTGTGTGTGTGTGTGTGTGTGGGTAGGGGGTTTATGTGCTAATGTGTTAGGTTAGTTTGTGTACATGTGTTTGTATGTGTGTGGCTGTATGTGTGCATACTCGCCTATTTGTACTTACAGTGGTCGAGTCATAGCTCCTGGCCTTGCCTCTTTACTGATTGCTATTAGGTCCTCTCTCTCCCTGCTCCATGAGCTTTATCAAACGTCGTCTTAAAACTATGTTCCCGCCTCCACTACATTACTTTCTAGGTTATTCCACTGTCTGACAACTCTATGACTGAAAAAATACTTCCTAACAACCCGTTGTCTCGTAGAAATCTTCAACTTCCAACTGTGACCCCTTGTTTCTGTGTCCCATCTGTGGAACATCCTGTCTTTGTCCACCTTGTCTATTCCGCACAGTATTTCATATATCGTTATCATGTCTCCCATGACCCTCCTGTCCTCCAGTGTCGTCAGGCCAATTTTGCTCAACCTTTCTTCGTAGGACATTCCCTTAGCTCTGGGACTAGTCTTCATGCAAACCTTTGCACTTTCTCTAATTTCTTGACGTGCTTAACCAGGTGTGGATTCCAAACTGGTGCTGCATACTCCAGTATGGGCCTGACGTATATGGTGTACATAGTTTTCAACGATAAAGTACTGTGGTATCGGAACGCTATCCTTTGATTTGCCAGACGCCCATATACTGCAGCAGTTACCTGATTGATGTGCATCTCAGGAGATGTGCTCGGTATTATACTCACCCCCAAGATCTTTCTCCTTGAGTGAGGTTTGCAGTCTTTGGCCACCTAGACAATACTCTCTTTGCGGTCTTCTTTGCCCTTCCCCAATGTTTATGACTTTGCATTTGGCATGGTTAAATTCAGGACCAGGCTTGTAGCCTCTCTAGTACTCTTTGTAGTACTGCCTGATCCTTGACCGATTTGATTCTCCTCATTAACTTCACATCATCTGCAAACAAGGACACTTCTGAGTCTATCCCTACCGTTATGTCATTCACATATTCCAAAAACAGCACAGGTCCTAGAACTGACCCCTGTGAAATCCCGCGTGTCACAGTCGCCCACTTTGACACCTCGTCACGTACCATGACTCGTTGTTGCCTTCCTGTCAGATATTCCCTGATCCATTGCAGTGCCTTTCCTGTTATGTGTGTCTTAGCCTCTAGCTTTTGCATTAACCTTTTGTGAGGAACTGTGTCGAAGGTCTTGTAGTCCAAGAAAATGCAGTCTATCCATCCCTCTCTCTCTTGTCTTACTTCTGTCACCTTGTCATAAAACTCCAGTAGGTTGTGACACAGGATTTTCCTTTCCTGAAACCATACTAGTTGTCGTTTATAAGCATGTGTCTTTCTAGGTGCCCCATCACTCTCCTCCTGATTATCTTCTCCATGACTTTGCATACTATACACGTTAGTGATACAGGTCTGTAGTTTAATACCTCCTGTCTGTCTCTTTTTCAAAATTGGGATTACATTTGCCATCTTCCATACCTCAGGTAGTTGCCCATTTTCAATGGGTGTGTTGAAGATCTTTGTTAGTGGCACACACAGCATCTCTGCTCTCTCTCTCTCTAAGGAGCTATGGAGAGATTTTGTCTCGTCTCACCGCCTTTGAGGCAACAAGTTTACATAGCAGCTTCTTCACCTCCTCCTCGGTTGTGTGTACCTCATCCAGCACTTGTTGGTGAACTTCAGTGGTATGACTTCCTGGATTCCTTCCTGTCTCCACTGTAAATACTTCTTTAACAAATCTCATGTTGAGCTCCTCTCATACCTCTTGGACGTTTCTTGTGAATTCCCCACCTTCCTTCCACAGCTTGATTACCTGGTCTTTGAATGTTGTTTTCTTCCTTATGTGGCTATACAACAGCTTCGGATCAGACTTGACTTTCGATGCTATGTCATTTTTGTATTGTCGCTGAGCCTCCCTTCTTCTCTGTGCAAATTCATTTCTGGCCCGTAGGCTGATCTCTTTATTTTCCTGGGTCTTTCGTCTTCTGTACTTTTTCAATTCTCTAGTGGACCTAGTTTTTGCCTCCCTACTCCTCTGGGTAAACCAAGGACTCGTTCTGGTCTTCCAGTTATCTCTGTTTCCCTTGGGAACAAACCTCTCCTCTGCCTCCTTTCATTTTGTTGTTACAGAGTCCATCAATTGTTTTACTGGTTTTCCTGCCAGTTCTCTCTCCCACCTAACGTCTTGCAATAAGTTCCCCATGCCTGTGTAGTCCCCCTTTTTGTAGTTTGCTTTTCCCTGTCCTATTCCTGCTGCTCTCTCCACTTGTAGCTCAACTGTGTAATCAAAGCGCAAAACCACATGATCACTAGCTCCAAGGGGTCTTTCGTACGTGATATACTCAATATCCGAATTCCCAAGGTGAATCCTAGGTTCAGTCTTGCTGGATCATCCTCACCTCTCTCTCTGGTAGTGTCTCTAACATGTTGGTGCATGAGGTTTTTCAGTACCACATCTATCATCTTGGCTCTCTGTGTTTCGGGACCTCCCTGGGGCTCCAGGTTTTCCCAATCAATCTTCTTGTGATTGAAATCACAAGGAGATTGGCTTCCTGCAGTTCTGTGGCAGGTTGTACATTACTGCAATTACCACCTTATGGCCCTCAGACTGGATTTTTCCTACTAAATAGTCCCTTTCACACATTCCATCCATTCCTTCCATTTTCTCAAATCCCCACCGGTTTTTAATGAGCAGTGCAACTCCTCCTCCCACTCTGTTCCCTTTATCTTTCCTGAGGATTTGATATCCAGGTGAAAAGATTGTATCTGTTATCCTGGCGAGTTTCGTTTCTGTAAGTGCTATTATGTCTGGGAATGTCTCCTTTACTCTTTCATGTCACTCCTCGCACTTATATGTTATTCTGTCTGCATTTGTATACCAAACCTTCAACTTCTTTTCTAAAATAGTGGCCTGGGGGGTAGGTTGTGGTTGGGGAAGTGGGACACACGA
This sequence comes from Cherax quadricarinatus, assembly GCF_038502225.1. NCBI lineage: Eukaryota > Metazoa > Arthropoda > Malacostraca > Decapoda > Parastacidae > Cherax > Cherax quadricarinatus. The sequence continues at coordinate 51,851,508 of NC_091300.1, forward strand.
TGAGAAACTATGGGTGGTTGCTGTGAGGGTGGAGTTTGTAATGAGGTGGGTGGGGGCGTTGGATATGGCACTTGTGCTTTGGGTTAGAATGTTTGGTTGCATTGGTGTGTGAGTGTGTGTGTGTGTGTGTTTGTGTGTGTGTGCTCACCTAGTTGTACTCACCTAGTTGAGGTTGCAGGGGTCGAGTCCAAGCTACTGGCCCAGCCTCTTCACAGGTCGCTACTAGGTCACTCTCCCTGAACCGTGAGCTTTATCATACCTCTGCTTAAAGCTATGTATGGATCCTGCCTCCACTACATCGCTTACCAAACTGTTCCACTTCCTGACTACTCTGTGGCTGAAGAAATATTTCCTAACATCCCTGTGATTCATCTGTGTCTTCAACTTCCAACTGTATCCCCTTGTTGTGTCCCATCTCTGGAACATCCTGTCTTTGTCCACCTTGTCAATTCCACTCAGTATTTTGTATGTCGTTATCATGTCCCCCCTATCTCTCCTGTCCTCCAGTGTCGTCAGGTTGATTTCCCTTAACCTCTCCTCGTAGGACATACCTCTTAGCTCTGGAACTAATCTTGTTGCAAACCTTTGCACTTTATCTAGTTTCTTTACATGCTTGGCTAGGTGTGGGTTCCAAACTGTTGCCGCATACTCCAATATGGGCCTAACGTACAGAGTGTACAGGGTCCTGAACGATTCCTTATTAAGATGTCGGAATGCTGTTCTGAGGTTTGCTAGGCGCCCATATGCTGCAGCAGTTATTTGGTTCATGTGCGCTTCTTGAGATGTGCCTGGTGTTATACTCACCCTAATATCTTTTTCCTTGAGTGAGGTTTGTAGTCTCTGGCCCCCTAGACTGTACTCCGTCTGCGGTCTTCTTTGCCCTTTCCCAATCTTCATGACTTTGCACTTGGTGGGATTGATCTCCAGGAGCCAATTGCTGGACCAGGTCTGCAGCCTGTCCAGATCTCTTTGTAGTTCTGCCTGGTCTTCGATCGAATGAATTCTTCTCATCAACTTCATGTCATCAGCAAACAGAGACACTTCGGAGTCTATTCCTTCCGTCATGTCGTTCACAAATACCAGAAACAGCACTGGTCCTAGGACTGACCCCTGTGGGACCCCGCTGGTCATAGGTGCCCACTCTGACACCTCGCCATGTACCATGACTCGCTGATGTCCTCCTGAAAAGTATTCCCGATCCATTGTAGTGCCTTCCCTGTTATCCCTGCTTGGTCCTCCAGTTTTTGCATTAATCTGTTTTGTGGAATTGTGTCAAACGCCTTCTTGCAATCCACCCACCCCTCTCTCTCTTGTCTAGTAGGTTTGTGACACAGGATTTCCCGTCCCTGAAACTATGTTGGCTACTGTTGATGAGATCATTCCTTTCTAGGTGTTCCACCACTCTTCTCCTGATAATCTTTTCCATGACTTTGCATACTATTCATGTCAGTAACACTGGTCTGTGTTTCATGTCTGTCTCCTTTTTTAAAGATTGGGACTACATTTGCTGTCTTCCATGCCTCATGCAATCTCCCAGTTTCGATAGATGTATTGAATATTGTTGTTAGGGGTACACATAGCGCCTCTGCTCCCTCTCTCAGGACCCATGGAGAGATGTTATCCGGCCCCATTGACTTTGAGGCATCTAGCTCATTCAGAAGCCTCTTCACTTCTTCCTCGGTTATGTGTACTGTGTCAAGCACTTGGTGTGCCCCACCTCTCCGTCTTTCTGGAGCCCCTTCTGTCTCCTCTGTAAACACTTCTTTAAATCTCTTGTTGAGTTCCTTCAAGGTCATTTCTTGTTGTCTCTCCTCCTTCCTTTCTTAGCCTGATTACCTGGTCCTTGACTGTTGTTTTCCTCCTGATGTGGCTGTATAACTGCTTCGTGTCAGATTTGGCTTTCGCCGCTATGTCGTTGTCATATTGTCGTTGGGCCTCCCTTCTTATCTGTGCATATTCATTTCTGGCTCTACGACTGCTCTCCTTATTTTCCTGGGTCCTTTACCTTCTATATTTCTTCCATTCCCTAGCACACTTGGTTTTTGCCTCCCTGCACCTTTGGGTGAACCATGGGCTCATCCTGGCTTTTTCATTAATCCTGTTACCCTTGGGTACAAACCTCTCCTCAGCCTCCTTGCACATTGTTGCTACATATTCCATCATCTCATTAACTGGCTTCCCTGCCAGTTCTCTGTCCCACTGAACCCCGTTTAGGAAGTTCCTCATTCCCGTGTAGTCCCCTTTCTTGTAGTTTGGCTTCATTCGTCCTGGCCTTCCTGCTTCCCCCTCCACTTGTAGCTCTACTGTGTATTCGAAGCTTAAAACCACATAATCGCTGGCCCCAAGGGGTCTTTCATATGTGATGTCCTCAATATCTGCACTACTCAAGGTGAATACTAGGTCCAGTCTTGCTGGTTCATCCTCTCCTCTCTCTCTTGTAGTGTCCCTTACGTGTTGGTACATGAAGTTTTCCAGCACCACCTCCATCATCTTAGCCCTCCATGTGTCTTGGCCCCCATGTGGCTCCAGGTTCTCCCAATCGATCTCCTTGTGGTTAAAGTCACCCATGATCAGGAGCTTTGCCCTACATGCATGAGCTCTTCTGGCCACTGCAGCCAGTGTGTGTGTGTGTGTGTGTGTGTGTGTGTGTGTGTGTGCTACTTACGAGTGCCTTTGTGCTTATTTAATCTTCCTACCCATAATATTGTGTCTTCTCACCCATAATATTGTGTTTTCTCGCCCATATTATTGTGTCATCTAGCTCACCAAATTTCTAGTTCCTATTTTAGTGTCTTCTTACCGATAATTTTGTGTGTTCTGCCCATAATATTGTGACTTCTTACTCACAAAATTGTGTCTTCCTTCCAGTAATATTATATCTTCAATCACATAATATAGTTCCCTCCTACCCTTAAGATTGTTTTCCGATCTGTTATATTTTGTCTTCATACCCATAATATTGTGACTTCATACTCACGACATTGCCTTCATATTCCAAGTTTTGTGACTTCATTCCCATAATATTCAAACTTCATACCCACAAGCTTTGGCTTCGTACTCATAGTATTTTGAAGATTGAGACACTTACGCAACATGTGGGAATCTTTATTAAGGAAACGTTTCGCCACACAGTAGCTTCATCAGTCCAATACGAAGTAGAAATAGGTAAAGAGAGGAGTTTGAGGTAATCATTCCCTCAGCCTGGACTCGATGTGTTCAGTCCATCACTCTTGTAGAAAGTACAGCATATGGCCGGAGAAGTGGCATATATACTGTAGTCAAGTGAGTCGAAGCAGATGGACTGAACACATCGATTCCAGGCTGAGGGACTGATTTACCTCAAACTCCTCCTCTCCTTACCCATTTCTACTTTGTAATGGACTGATAAAACCACTGTGTGGCGAAACGTTTCCTTAACAAAGATTCCCATATGTTGCATAAGTGTCTCAGTCTTGAATTTGTCGGTTTCGGAATCATTTATTTCATAGTATTTTGTGTTCATGCCCTTAACATTGTCTTCGTACTAATTATACTGTCATCATGCCCGTAATATTGTCTTCATTACGATAATATTGTACTTTCATAACGCGACTATTGTATCTTCATACTGTATCGTCATACCCACTAAAATGCGTCATCGTAACCACCAAAATGTGTTTTCATTACCTCAGTATTTTTTTCAAGTCGGGATTTTTTTTTATCCTTACTACTGTAACTTGATCACTGTGTTATTTTGTTTTGATACTAGTTGCTGTTCATAAATATAATATTGTTTTCATCTCCATTATATTATGGGATATATAGGGAAGCAATGTGACAAATGATGTAAGTGTAATGGAATAGGTTGTAGGTTACTTAAGATAATTAAGAGTTTTAATGAGGATAATGAGGTTCAGGTGTATGTAGGAGAGGCATTATTTTCCATTAAAAGAAGTCCTTATGTAGGGATGCATGATGTCACTATGATTGCTTAACTTATTTATAGAAGGGGTCATAAAAGACGTTAATGCTAGGGTGTTGGGAAGAAGTCTGGGATTAAAAGGTTAAGAATTTAATACAAAGTGGAAATTGTCACAGTTGCTCTTCTGAAGAGAGGTTGCCAAGGTTGGTGGACAAATTTCGGAAGGTAGAGTAGGAATAAGGGAATTGAAAAATAACATATGAAAGAGTAAAGTGATGAGTTTAACAAAAAATTACAAAACGATAGGTTGGAAGGAGTGAGAATGAAAGAAATGAATGTGTTTAGATATTTTGGAGTGAACGTATAGACGGGTAGTCTTTGAAAGATATGGTGAACAATAGAATGGACGAAGGAACAAAGGTGGGTGGTGCATTGAAGATTCTGTGGAGACAAAGAACTATATTCACGGAGGCATTAATGATAATGAATCAGAGTATAGTTGTAATAACATTCCTATATGGATGTGAAGCATGGGTTTTAAGCATTGCAGCGAGGAGGAGGCTGAAGTGGAAATGTCATATCTGAGGTCAATGAATGATGTGAATATTATGAAGATAATTCGTAATTTGGAGATCAAGAGGCGCAGGTCAGGTTTACAAAAAGTATTATCCAGAGGGTTGAGGAGAGGTTGTTGAGGTGGCCTGAACATTTACAAAAAATGGAAAAAATAGGATGTCGTAGAGGGTGTATATATATACATAGTGGAGGGAAAGAAGGGTATGGGTCGTCGAAGATGATGTTGGAGGGAGGGAGTAAAGACTTGGACATTCAACAGACAGGCGTGTGTGAGTATATTAGGTAGGAGTGGAAGCGAGATTTATGATTTAATATGCTGTTGGATTGTGAACAAGGTAACATTTATGAAGGGAGTCAGGTAAACTGGTTAGCCGGACTTGAGTCTTGGATGTGGGAAGTACAGTGCCTGCACTCTAAAGGAAGGATGGGGATACTGTAGTTTGGAGAGGCATCTGAGCTGTAATGTCAGCATGAAGAAATTAAGATGGTATTGTCGGTATTGTATACCATTCTTGTACAATGTCAGCATGCCTCTGGCAAGATGGGGATGAAGTGAGTGATGGTGAAAGGGATTCTATATTTTTCAGGTCACACTACCTCGGTGGGAGACGGGCGGTGTGTTAAAAAATTACCCATAAAATTGCGTCTTCATAACCGTAATATTGTGTTTCTCACTCTTATAACATTGTGCAGTGATACCAATAATATTTTTTCTTAATACCCAAAAAGACTTATGATAACCGTAATATTATTTTTGTACCCATAATATTATCTCTCCATACCAATAATGTTGTGTTTAATACACAAAATTTAATGCAATAATACACGTAACTCTACATTCATACACCTAATATTATATCTTCTCTCCCATAATATATATTAAAAATTTATTAGGACCATCAAGAAGGATAAATAGGCCTCAATAATTAAAGCAAATATCAGTACAGATAGAACATCGGCAAATAGAGTTGTAGGGAGATGGTAAGAAGTAAGCAGGTATGTATACTAAAACTATAAGTGGTTATCAAGAATTAATACTTGAATCTACATGTAACACAGAGTCGTGTGGGGAGGTCATAAATCTATAGCGAAATTCTTAAACATTTGGTATTTTATGCAATTTAGATATTATAACATTTAATATTATAATTCTAGATTTATTCCTGTTAATTGATTTATCGAAAACATTAAGTATTGCTGTGTTATTTCTTTATATTCAGTTTTTTAACTGGAAATTTCCTTCACTTCCACAGTTTCCAACTGGCAGAAACTATGTTGTAACTGGCTTTACCATGCTTTGACACTTGTTATGCGTGCTCGCCTGTTTGCTAATGCATTCTGGGGAATTTGTCGAGCTCCCAGGTGCAACCTTACCTCCGGTAGTTGGCATATCCCCTGACTCTCTCTCATGCATCACAGCTACAGTAGAAGCAGGACCTCATCCTGACTAGCCACTTGTCACATTTTTGTGATATAAACATATTTTGGAAAGAGCGTGTTCTCATTGGTGAGTCGAGATATACATCTTGTTCTCTGTGGAACTATGTTCACAGAATTTTATGTCATAAGAGAGTAGTTATCGTTACGGTCCAGAGTCTAACTCATGAACTAGGTATCTCCGACTGATATTAGCTTACAGTAAGAGTCGGTATTTACATCTCATGCAAGTAACCCTAGTCAATCTTGTGACAGAGTTCTTGAAAAAAAAATTCTTTGACTCACTGAAATGAGCTTGACATATTACTTAAGCTTGACATATTACTTAAGCTTGACATATTACTTAAGCTTGACATATTACATAAGCATACAGAGGTTATAACATGGGGACGAGATTTATTTCAAAATCCTTAACTTTATTTTTTATGAAAAGGGTTCCGAATATGATATTGGTATTCAAAATAAAGAATGCTTCTGCAGCTATAGTAATCTTCACTTATCAGTGTGTATGAAAATAAATGAATTTATCTCAACTTTCCTTTATACACATCAATACCTTAATTGTATCATCAGGTAGATTACCATGTAATAACCCTTTTCAGTATCAACTTAGTTAAAATAATATGAGTAGATACAAAATAGACATAGAATACAACCAAATCAAATAAGTCTCTATATAAACTAATTCCTAACGTCAACTTACCTTAACAGAAGATCAACCAGATATTTAAAAAGCAATTTGCAATACACAGCAGCAAACCTTGCACAACAGAAGGCAAGGATATATAGATACAAACACGACCTACTGGGGACAACAGCTTGTCTTCAAAAAATTCCCAGAATCGCAATTTACAGAGCGAGTTTAGTAACTCATAAATCCTGGCTACGACACCCTGCACATACCAATCTGAAATAGATCAATAATTAGACTCAGGATCTTAAGCATAATGAGTTCTCGTGACACACAACCAAACAATGCAAAAAGACTTTTTCTATAAATAGCAAAAAAAGGCACAATACCGTGACTGGAACGATACACAAATAACCCGCACATAGATGACGATGACGTTTCGGTCCGACAGTGTGACTTTGTACATGGTCCTAGCCTGACCGAAACGTCGGCGTAAGCTCTTCTATGTGCGACTTATTCTATATATAAATCTGGGAACAGTTCCACAGAGAGCAAGGTGTGTCTTAAACCACCAACGAGAATATACTGTACCCAAAATGAGCCAACATCACAAAGGCACAAAAGCTGAGTAGTGGAGAGCTGAGACAAGGTCCTGGTTCCACTCTGGCTGCAGTGCAAGAGAGAGAGAGAGAGAGAGAGAGAGAGAGAGAGCGAGGGTGTGTGAGGACTGCCAGAAGTAAGATCTCTCCAGTAAGCTTGAAAATTTTGCAGTATGCAGCAACAAGCAGGCTAGCAAGTGTGACATGCGCCAGAACATGGAACAGCCAATAACAACACACTTTTTGCTATCATGGAAAATATAGAAGTGCAACAGATATTCTATCTACTAGTGAAGCTAATAAGAAATAATACTGTAATGTGTAATAACTAAATCATTTAAATATTAACTATTACACGTAAAAAATGAATAAAATACCACATTTTTCATAATTTAAATGTAGAGACATTACTGCCTAACCGAGAAGCTAAAACTGATGAGAGTAGACGACAAAAAAACAGAGATGACATGAATATAATACTCAGAGGAATTGACAGGGCAAACAAAGAGTCTGAGAAGTGGGTCTCTGGCATGTAAGGTCATAGCTGGAAGTTGAATGCACTGCTGTGTCACAGGGATGCTAGGAAATACGTCTTAAGCTTTATAGTCGTCAGGATATAGATAAACGTAGAAAGCAAACTGGTAGAGGCAAATTCAATACATAGCTTTAGGAATAGGTATAGCAGGGCTCACGCAGCCAGGAGAGAGTAAACGCAGCAGTAGCTATGGGAAAGTCAAGGCCATTAGCTGAAATTCGACCCCATCTAGGTGAATACAATTAGGTGAGTGCATCATTCTGGGTCTTTATATCCACAGAGAATTACATCCACACAGAATTATATCCACACAGAATTATTTAGTGAACAAAGCTCCTTGTTTGTGCCATGCACACTGCAAGATACCTGACAATGGCGTCTATGTTTACTTGATACGTAATGTCACTAAATTTTTAAAAGTATACAGCGCACTACTAGTGACGTCTGTGTACTTTTGCAGTACAAAGGAAGTGCATTTCGTAGTGAAAACATCTTCACGACTAAGGTGCTCTTCACACCAACTCCAAGGCTGAGGGACTGATTACCTCATCTTTTGCATATAGTTCTACTGTCTTCAAATTATGTCCTAGAATTTGTACTGATGAAGCCACTGGATGGCGAAACGTCTACAACAAAAGATACCCAGATGTTGCACATGTGCCTAATTTTCATCTTGTCAGTACTGTATGCCATTCATGTACTAATATTATTCTTCCTTCAGGCAGAGGCAATTCGGTGATTGTCTTTGGTTGTGAGGATTACCTTGGAAAAGCTGAACTATTGCTCTCTGACTCGCGCATCTACACTTCTCTCTCTCTTCCAATCCTCTTGATCACAACCAAAGAACTTATAGCCAGAAGCCTCCAACTCTGTCTAATTTCGGTCCTCCTTATTGTGATTTTATTCGAAATTTCTGATATTTATCCCTCACTACCTTATTTCAATGGTCTTCTTAAAGTTCATAAACCTGGTATCCCTCTACGTCCCATCATTTCCTTCAGAGGTTCTCTCTCTTATTCTCTTGTCTCGTGGTTGGCCAAAACTCTCACTTCATTTCTTCGTGCTTTTTCTCTTGCTCACTTTCGTCACGTAGATTCCCTCTTCGCTAATATCTCTCTTGATAATATTCTTAGTTTTCTCAGAGTGAAGGCCAATTAGAAGCTACTTTATTTCCCCATACCTAGTGATGCCCTTTTTTTTCTTATCTTATTCGCTTTTGTGTGAACTCGAACTATTTTTCCTGTCAAGGTAAATTTTATTCCCAAACCTTTGGTGTTGCTATGAGCTGCACTCTACTATCCTCAGTTATTCCTAACCTTTACTTGGGGTATTTCGAAACAATTCTACTTCCTACTATTGAGGTAAGTCCTTGTCTCAGCACTTGGTAAATAGACGATGTTTGCTCGTTAGCCACATGACTAAAGTTTCTTTCAACGTTTTTTCTATACTTCTGGCAATCTTGCTCCTTCCATCAAGTTCAAAGTTGAATGGGAATCTAACTCTTTGTTTCTTTCCTTGTCTATCTCTCGGCAACTGGTTTTTCTTTTTCCTTTCATCGTAAACCAGTGAACAGTGACATGTGCATTCACTACCTTTCTTACTATATTCCATCTGTCAAGAAAAGTGTAAAGTGTTTTCGTTTCTCTCTTTCTCTAAGACCTCCGCATCAGTGGCCCTCAATTTCTTGACTCAGAAATTTCGCTCTCTTACCGTGGTTATCCTCCTGATCTTCTAATCTCATGCTTAACGGACTTTCTTATCTTCTAAAATATCTCACTTCAGTTTTGCAAAATCTTGCCCACACCCTCCATTTTCTAGTATCAAACTTACTTTTCTCCAACTTAACATCCTTTGTAGCAATTTAGTTTATATTTCCTCTATCATTATTCTGCTCCTCTTGTCCTCGCCAATACTTTGGTGAAACTGGTCACTCTGACAAGCTTAAAGAGTACAAGTGAAGTGGTCGCATTGCTGACACCAACAGTGCTCTTGTCTGTTATGTTAGAGATCACAGTCATCCTATTAACTGGTTCTCTGCCAAAACTGCCTACACTGCTTCTATTCTACACTTACACAGTCTTTTTCAAAACATCTTTTAAACTGCCCATTCCTAACATTCCTTTATTTCTCATTACATTATCATATATTCTTATAATTATCATCATACTACTACTACTACTACTGCTACTACTACTACTACTACTAATAATAATTTTTATTTCTACAACTACATATTACAACTTATACGAACATTGCTGATATTAATGACATATTGTATAAAAACCTCGTAGTTATGCAGAGGATTTCGGGCAACATAGGCTACTCTTATCTCCCAGGATGCGACCCACAACAAACGGCTAGCACCCAGGTACCTACTTGCTGCTGGGTGAGTAAGGACAGCAGATGCAAGGAAACACGCCCAATGTTTCCACCCGTACCGGGTATCGAACCACTAACACTCAATAGGTGAGCTGAGTGCGCTACCACTTGCGGCCCCCTTCTCTTCTTACCTCTCCACTTTTCCTGTATCAGATGGCTCTTTTAGTCTTCTGCCTTAGTGGATGCTGTCTATTAGGAGTTCTGCCTCGCACATGTTTTTGTCCTTCGTCCGTGGGCCAGTAGCTCTCCTGTACTTCTCTGTTTTCTTGTTCTTATGCACCACCACTACTACTACTATTACTGCTACTGCTACTACCACCGCTACTACTTCTACTAAATCTTCATTACTATTACACTATATGCCATAAGTTTTCAGTAGTTTACCACTACTACTACTTTAGGTACCTTCTTCCTCTTACACTGTTGCACTACTATCACTTCTACCACTACTATTACTTCCTATTTCAATACTATTAGTGATACTACTACTAATACTGCTGCTGCTGTTACTACCACTACTACTAATACTACTGCTGCTACTACCACCACTACTAATACTACGACTACTACTACTAATACTACGACTACTACTACGACTAATGCTATTACTGCTTCTTTCACTACCATTACCCCTCTTTTCTACCCCTTTCTCTCTCTCTCTCTCTCTCTCTCTCTCTCTCTCTCTCTCTCTCTCTCTCTCTCTCTCTCTCTCTCTCGAGCACATCCTGGCCTTTTTCCTTCTCACTTCAGTGTGACTTGTCAATGGCCAGTGTCGGACAGAAGCGTCTTCATTACTTTCCCTCTTCCAGGTGCGGTTATTTGTGTATTGTTACTTTTTATTTTCTACAAATAAGTTCTTCAGTAATAACAAATAAGTACACATACACACATGCTTTAATTAATTATATCATCAAGGAGGGATTTATGAAGGGCTTTTGATCCAATAGATTAACTTTGCACTACCCATCCTTGAATCTAAGCTGATTACCACTCATTCCGAATACTTAATAACCATTCGTGTTTAATGCTTCCCCTTGAATACATAATACACAGTTAAAAATATTTTCTTGTATATTGGCTAGGAAGGGAAGAGGATAAATACGGTTTTATTTTGATGTGATAATTTAACAGAGAAACGATGAAGTAAGACACTTGTATTTACAGGTGAGGATGCTGGCGGTGGAACCTAATCTTCCAGACTGTAAGTAACATTATTGTTGTACTAGGAGGAGGAGAAAGTGTGGAAAATCTGTCGGGCTTTTCTATTCTAGAGTTTTAGAACTGCAGAAGTAGGATGGGAAGTCTGGAAGAAGCTGGAGAGTTTTCCCAACTGACTTCCCAAGATCATCGAGACATCTACTCTTGGGCACCGTGTTGTCAAACCTCTTACTTCTTAGTATTAAAGTGTAATGTTAGTAAGTTTAGCACCAAGGCTAAGATTGTAGTTTAGTCACTCAGGTTAGTGAAAATGAGTGCGAAGTTAAGAAATCCTGGTGTAACGAACATCTACTGACTTATGATTGTCAATGTCAACCTAGAGTAAGTTTGGTAGAAAAAAGCCTACCAGAAAGTGGAATTATGACAGGCTGAGTTAGAACACCTTTTAACAATGGGATGGGGATGAATGGGCATGTTGGTCTCGTGAATCAAAGAGAGGCCCGATGTACACGGGATATTTAGTACCCACAAGCATTGTACTATGCCCGAGTCCACCTTAACAGTAATGCTGATTCTTTCTCGTAGACATTTGTAAGGACTGAATACAACCATCTGTGTGTATCCGGCATGTGACCAGTCACCTCTCACATTGTACATAAAATGGAAATTAGTTTAATTGCCTGATGCGATATCAGGAATTGCTTACTTACTGTAAACACAACAAGCATATTTTACAGACTTACACAGAGGGGGACCTGGTGGATACGAGTCTACTAAAGAGCTTCGTACTACTTCGGTGTAGGAAAGCCGCCCACACTCCATTCGAGTTTGTTATGCATAAGAGAGTAGTGCAGTGTACATCTATGTATACTGTAGTATATCACAGTCTAAGAAGTCTGTCCATTAATCATAGGCTAGGTATGAGGCAGGTGGTATTTACCATTATGACTGACGTAAATAAGTAATTTTTCTGCGTGATTGAAAGTTTTTTCGACTTTTCTGATCGTCAGTCTTAAGAAAAGTGCTGGTCACACATGCACCATAGACAGACTAGTACCACTTAAACTGCATTGTCCAGCTGAGGAATTCATGGTCCCTTCTCAAGAAATGTTACCAGCTAAACACCAGTCAGCAGTGGTGGATTAGAGAACGCATCAAAGAGTCCATCAAAACTGATTTAGCTTGATTGCGTCAATTTCCCACAGCGTCCCTTTTCCCAGTGTGGGAATTTTTGTGTGCCAGTGGACTCGTAACCTTTAATGGAAGCAGTTAATGAAGTTATATCTCTGATCTGGGTTAAAAATGAGTTTATTCCTTGAGTGTTTATCTTCTTGATTGTTGCATATATGATCAAGATTGAGAGTCGTGAGTCATGGAAAGTAATTAGATAATAAAACATTAACTATAACAGAGTCATGCCTCGTATATGATACATTATCATGCTCGTATAAAAATTTCACAATTTTACTTCAATTGTTGCTTGTTATAGACTCACCAATATTCCTATGTCTGGCATGAAAGTTCTCTAAGTATGAAGGTTCACTATTGATTACATCTGGTGAAGCCTCTGGTCGAAACTGATTAGCTGGAGCTTAAAGATTGAAAATGTTGATGGAAAAGTTTCCTGCATATAATTTAGCACCATGATATTGCATGTTTACTCAACTTTTTCAGCGCAAAGAGTGAATGCGGCAACTTCTTGCTAACATAAATCACACAGCAGTTAGTTGACCTTAAGAAGTTAGAAACTACATATCCAGGCAACTTACGGGAAGTTTCTCCGACACGCAGTCTAAATTCCTGCAGACAGATGACATCAATATTCTTGGTTGCACCAACATGATGTAAATCGGGCAACTGCTTCCCAGCGAGGCTAATGTTCCATGAAAAAAAATTGCAACCAATCGATTGTAATAATTTATTACAATGTGTTGCTCATAATATGGTAAGACTGTTATGCTCGGGCAATAGTGTGCAATACTTCACAGCAAATATCTTAGTTTGTAATATCTTATTTTCATAAACTTTTTTTAAGCATTTCCTTGCATTTTGTCAGCACATTCCTAAGCAATGTTTGCAACAAAGAATCATTGGCTTCTCTATCACAAATTGTTTTAAACTCAATAGAGATTGTTGATCTTGTGGAATCACCACAAAGGCACCATTCTAGCTTTTTTTTTTTTAACGCGCTAGTCGTCTCCCACCGAGGCAGGGGGAACCTAAAAATAAACACTTTCCCCATCATTTGCGCTATCACTGACTATCTTTATATAATATATTATCACCTGTTGGAGATAGTCAATTTTTTATGAAAGATTATTACGACTTGAAGGAGGTCAGGTTAATCTGACACATTTCCATGGAGATATTCCTCAGTAAGTTCTTTCTTTAGCAACTACCACAAGTACTGTGTTTACACTGGTGGTGCCTCTGACACTGATTACTCATTATTCATTGTAGGTAATTCTTGTGTGATTACTTCATCAAAAACTTCCGATGTGGTCACAAGAGTGGTGGCCGTCTCTCTGTTGGGGTCTTGGGATGTTGGGGAGAGTGATAGACTCATCAACATATTCAGGTGTAGTTACAGTGTGGCAGATCATTGGCTTCGTATGTGCTAGCAGGCGAGGCTAGCTCCTCCACAACTGGTGTAACAGAAGGTAGTTTAGTGTCACCAACAACATTTGCAAGGGGAGACTGCATCTTCCATGATTTCTAGAGGTTGGGTCACAGGTATGACAGTTGTATACTGGCTGGCCTCATCATGGGTTGCCTGGCTTATATCGAAGGCATAATGAGCTCTCTATACAGTCATTATGCCAAATTGTAATCCTAATTTATTTACAGTTAACAGATTTAAATTTCCGGCCTTCACCACTCCGACTGTCATGCTCCTAATGGGATGTTTTCCAGCACACTGGACACACCAAGAATGAAGTATTTCACAACCTATGGCAATGTGGCCATAGTGCTTGAACTTTGAACACTTACACTGAGTGGACTGGTACTTCAATAGGTTGTACGCGTAGACCTGGCACCCAGATATTCCGAGGAAGGGGCCCAAGACTTACCTACGTGGCAACAATTTGGGTCCTCTAAGTCTTTTTTTGGCCTTTTAGGTCTAATAAAAAGGCGGAGCAGCTTAATGCCTCCATAAATTGTACTAAGAAGATTATTGGTCACATGGAAAAAATACACAAATGCAGTATAATGCAATCTTTTATTGACTAGATTTCTCCCACACAGTGGGCTTATCATGTCACAAACAGAGATTCTACCTGTGGAGAGTCAGATGGAGAATATTGGGAAGGCTAGATTTGAGACGGACCTGCACGGGATGGGCAAGTATGTTATGCAGGATAACGATAAGCATACTAACTTGCCTATCCTGTGCATGTCCGTCTTAAATCCAGGCTCCCCAGCATTCTCCATCTGACTCATTACACTATATTTACTCACAATAACCAAATTTCTGTAAACTCAACATTGTAATCCTTATAGAGAATATAGAGAATGTAATCTTTGCCAAATTAGATAAGAATGTTTGTGACTTTATAAAATCCACTGTATGGACGAAGCGTATTCAATAAAGGATCACATTATATTGTATTCGTGTCTATTTTTCCATCATGTCGGCATTATACACCATTTATCTCCATAATTAATCACATCATTCTCCTCTACTTACATATATTTGTGTGAATTATTTCTGAACTGGTTCCATGTCTTAGCATATTTCTTTGCTACTTCCATTAGCCAGCAACACTTTGAAGAAAAGTTAATCGCATCTTGTGTGCACTAACGATGCTTAGTGTCACGTTGACTACGAATAATGTGAACCTGGCTTCTTTTGCTTACTTTTAACTGTCTGATACTCATCATCGTTTCCAGCGCGTGCAGGAACATGTTCCTCCATGAGAGTTTAGAAATGGTGGTATCCTAGGCAATACTTTCACAGACCAGAAGTTATAGGGAGTGGAAAGCTGAATTTATTCATCCACGGATGACAACCCACAGGTCACTAACTGGAGTGACGACAGCCAACAACGTGAAACAAACTCATGCCCTGTAAGACGAGTATTGCGAGTGAGTTAGAGAGAGAGAGAGAGAGAGAGAGAGAGAGAGAGAGAGAGAGAGAGATAGAGGGAGGGAGGGAGGAAGACAGACAGACAGAGACACAGAGAGACAGAGATGAGGGAAGGAAGGAGAGATGGAGCAAGCAAGAAGCTCACCTGTCTTAAAAAAAACCATTAAGTACACTAAGCGTTATTTCTTGAGCTAATAGCAATCTGAGTGAAGCAAAGTGGATTGCAGTTATTATTTAGCATAGACACTGTCACAAACTATCACTGGTAACTATTACGTATTCTGACATATAACACAAGACAGAAAAATAAATGAACTTTACTTCTGGACATTTGTAAAAACTTGGGTAGCCTTGCAAAGTGTTCCATAATTCTAAAGATAATTCTAAATACTACAAAAACAGCAGCCGTATCTTGCAGTGTGGTCAAGAATTAATCACTGAGAAATCCTCCACTAAGTCATCCTTCATGAAACGAATTAAAACCACTCTTCTAAAAAAAAAAAAAAAGAAAATATAAGATAAAATTCTGCTTTAGGTTGTTTAAAAGTAAAGCAGGAAATAATATGGACCCTCAAGTCTGAATTCTAAGGTAAAATGCGGGAAACAAATGATTCAAGTTAAACTGAATACTTCCACTGGACTACGAGGATACGTACATCACGGATGTATCTATTATGTTGTGTTCCACATCATTATCTTCCCTACAGATTTTACGCCTAACTACTAATTAAAGATAAGAAATAAATTATTTATATACTGCACATACTTACTGAGTATATATGCACTAACACATACACCTCTATATATACACATACACACACATATGTACGTGTATAACCAAATAATGAGCAAAATTATATAACTCACAACACAGATGCACATTTGAGACAGTCACAGTAAAATGAAGAGCACACAGGTACTACAGGTACACACAGGTACTACAGGTACACAGAGGAATCAGTAAGTAATATCGGCTAGATTGTCTACACAAACATCAAAAACTGCAAAAAAAAAAATAGCTTAGAGTCAATATAGAGGTTACAAAACAACAGCAGAGACCATATGTATGCAATGTGAACTTAACACTGCTCTAGAAAATTTAACACTGGTGTTTGTGTATTTAACTTGTTTCGGTAAAAAGGAACACTTGCGAATACTAGTTCTGTTGAAATGACTAGCGCTTGAAGACGAGACAAAGTCACAAACTGCAGAGTTACTCTGAATATTTTTCTATGGTAAAACTGAATGAAATTTGAGGAAACTCGGTAAACATAGTATCCCTAAGCCTAATAATGTCCATGAAATACCGATTAGAGGACAGGCAAGCGTTGTTCTTCAGGATACTGGTAGGAACGATCAGCTGAGTTTTGTTTACTCCTAAGAAAGCGCCATCTGTTGTCGGGGCTAGAACTAGAACTAGGATTTTCATAGGTGGGCGCTCTAGAAGGAAGGAATTTCTATCTTCACATCAAAACCCCTCAAGGAAGGCTCCTTGACGCTGGTGAGGGGCTCTTGATCTAGGGAATTGGATCTGTGCTCCAGTTCCCTGAATTAAGCCTGAATGCCTTCCATCCCCCCATAGGCGCTGTATAATCCTACGGGTTTAGTGCTTCCCCCTTGATTATAATAATAATTCACATCAAAAGATAGATAAAATGTAAGATAGGTGAAAATGAAGAGAAGGTGAAGGATGGATGGATGACCAGAGAGGGAGAGAGAGACAGAGAGAAGGGAGGGGAGGGAGGGTATAGACAGAGAGAGAGGAGAGTGAGTTTTAAGGAGGGATGGAGAAACTGGGTAACGGAGAGGAACTGAGGAGTGTTGGGAAGTAGGGAGAGAAAGAGGGGGAGAAAGAGGAAGAGGGAGAGGTGGTAGTTACCTGAGCCCTTGTCAGCCTTGCTAAGCTGGCGGATATAATGTATGAGTCTGGAGGCGGGAAGGTGGCGGCGTGTGCTCGGCCGCGGTTATTAGTGAATAAATGATGAGGGAAGAGGTGGCAAGGGTGGCCTCGTTCATCTCCAGCTAGCACACACAAGAGACACAGTTGAATTTATATTACCAGCTTTTGATGAAGTCAGCTAAAGACAGGTTACATTTACTGAGTTAAAATTCGAGTACTCCTTCAATTGGGATAAATATGTTCATTTGTATCGCGTTATTAAATGCAATACTCTACACAAGTGTGCTAAGTCACTCAAGTGACTGATTATACATAGTAATAAATATAATAACAGAGGAGCACTGCAGTCGGGATATTTACCCATACTAAACAGGTCTCTCTCTCTCTCTCTCTCTCTCTCTCTCTCTCTCTCACACACACACACACACACACACACAAGCGCGCGCGCGCACAAACCTTCTGGAGGTTTATGATAAAGTAACAGAAGTAAGACACGAGAGAGAGGGGTGGGTTGATTGCATCTTCTTGGACTGCAAGAAGGCCTTTGACACAATTCCTCACAAGAGAAGTTAGAGGATCAGGCGCATATAACAGGAAGGGCACTGCAATGGATCAGAGAATACCTGACAGGGAGGCAACAACGAATCATGGTACGTGATGAGGTATCACAGTGGGCACCTGTGACGAGCAGGGTCCCACTGGGGTCGGTCCTAGGACCAGTGCTATTTTTGGTATATGTGAACGACATGATGGAAGGGTTAGACTCAGAAGTGTCCCTGTTCGCAGATGATGTGAAGTTAATGAGGAGAATTAAATTAGATGAGGATCAGGCAGGACTTCAAAGAGACCTGGACAGACTGGACACCTGGTCCAGCAACTGGCAAAGTCATGAAGATCGGGGAAGGGCACAGAAGACCGCTGACGGAGTATAGGCTAGGTGGCCAAAGACTGCAAACCTCGCTCAAAGAGAAAGATCTTGGGGTGAGTATAACACCGAGCATGTCTCCGGAAGCACACATCAACCAGATAACTGCTGCGGCATATGGGCGCCTGGCAAACCTGAGAACAGCGTTCCGATACCTTAGTAAGGAATCGCTCAAGACACTGTGCACCGTGTACGTCAGGCCCATACTGGAGTATGCAGCACCTGTTTGGAACCCGCACTTGATCAAGCACGTCAAGAAATTAGAGAAAGTGCAAAGGTTTGCGACAAGGTTAGTTCGAGAACTAAGGGGAATGTCCTATGAAGAAAGGATAAGGGAAATCGGCCTGACGACGCTGGAGGACAGGAGGGTCAGGGAAGACATGATAACGACATATAAAATACTGCGCGAAATAGACAAAGACAGGATGTTCCAGGGAGGGGGGAAACAGAAACAAGAGGTCACAATTGGAAGTTGAAGACTCAGATGAGTCAAAGGGATGTTAGGAAGTATTTCTTCAGTCATAGAGTTGTCAGGAAGTGGAATAGCCTAGAAAGTGACGTAGTGGAGACGGGAACCATACATAGTTTTAAGACGAGGTTTGATAAAGCTCATGGAGCAGAAAGAGAGAAGACCCAGTAGCAACCAGTGAAGAGGCGAGGCCAGGAGCTAGGACTCGACCCCTGCAACCACAAATAGGTGAGTACACTCGCGCGCGCGAGCGCGCACACACACACACACACACACACACACACACTTTCATAATCTATTCATGTGAGTACAGGTCGATTGAAAAATCAACACACTGTAAGTAAAAATCACACAAGAAGGGTAGAAAGGTTATTAGCAGATAATGTTTAGCAAGGACACTAAGGTGCATCCAATTTTATTGGCAATTTTTTTTAAAAACACATACAGGGCAGCAGTGGAGATGAATGAAGAGTGCGAGGGTGAGGGGACCCTTTAAGTCATGTAACACAGTTGACTGAGCAGAAGGTAGGAAGATCAGGCAAGTCGATAGTTGTCCAGATTCTGTGTTATGGTGTTTGTAGTATTAGCGAAGATATATTCTAAACACTGTCATTCGTTTCTGACTTCTGAAATAACAGCTTAGTATTGGCTTATTTAATAAAGTGGAGAGGTGTATAACAGTGATACACGTGTTAAAAGTTTTGTCCGTCAAAAAGATGTATTTATGCCGTCCTGCTCCATCTCACCAAAATAACCTTGTCGTATCTCTCATAGAAATGATAAATATTAATGCTTTGTCCTTAGATCAAAGGTATAATACCGACAAGTAGATGAATAAGCTTCATTTGGTACAGCAGGGTGTATTAACGAGAAACATTCCCCTTCCACATTGGGCTTTATCAAACTAATACAGAGGTATGGGGATGGAGACTTTTTATTTTTCAGTCAACTGAAGACATGGTCACATGTGGTTGGGAATCTTAATCCAGAGTACGTCTTCTACAACTCTATTCCATTTTTTAACACACCGGCCGTATCCCACAGAGGCAGGGTGACCTAAAAAGAAAAACGAAGGTCTTATTAAATTTAGTGATTTATACAGGAAAAGGGATTACTAGCTCCTTGCTGCTGGCATTTTAGTCGCCTCATACGACACGCATGGCTTACTGAAGAAAAGTTCTTTTCCACTTCCCCATGGAGTATTGCTAAATCTGTGATCCAGTTTATAGGCCTGACCTACTTCTTCAGGTGGTTTCCACCCACACTATCAACTGTTGCACCTATCCACTGTCATCAACTCTTTGTGATGAAAGTGGTTTTTGGATAACTGACAAATTGAAGGATGAGACACTCGTGCAGTATTTGGGAATCTTTATTGTGGAAACGTTTTCATCAGCCAGTGGTTTCTTCAGTTCAGCGACATAGATGAGGGAATAAATAGCGAAATAAGCAAATTTACCGATGACACCAAAATAGGCCGACGAATTCATGCTGACGACGACATTAGAGGATTCCAGGAAGATTTGAATAGACTGATGCAGTGGTCTGAGAAATGTCAGATGCAGTTTAATATAGACAAATACAAAGTTCTAAACATTGGACAAGAAAATAACCATGCTACATATAAACTTAATAATGTAGATCTTAATATTACTGAATGCAAAAAGGAATTGGGAGTTCTGGTTAGCAATAATCGAAAACCAAGACAACAGTGCATAAGTGTTCGCATTACAGCGAACAGAATCCTTGGCTTCATATCATGAAGCATAAGTAATAGGAGTCCTCAGGTTGTTCGTTAACCCTATATAGCCTTGGTTAGGCCTCATTTAGATTGTACTGCACTGTTTTGGTCACCGTATTACAGAATGGAAATAAATGCTCTGGGAAACGTACAAAGGAGGATGACTAAGTTGATCCTATATATCAGGAACCTTCCCTATGAGGATAGACTGAGGGCCCTGAGTCTGCAATCTCTAGAAAGGCGTAGAATTAGGGAGGATATTATTGAAAACAGGAATAAATAAAGGGCCTAAAAATATCTAACCTAGACAGGAATCGCAGCAATGGTTTCAAGTTGGAAATACTCAGATTCAGGAAGGATATAGGAAAGCACTGGTTTGGTAAAAGAGTTGTGGATGAGTGGAACAAACTCCCGAGTACCGTCATAAGAGCTAAGACGTTGTGTAGTTTTAAAAATAGGTTAGATAAATACATGAGTGGGTGTGGGTGGGTGTGAGTTGGACGTGACTAGCTTGTGCTAGTAGGTCTGATGCCGTGCTCCTTAAGTGAATGTGACTTGTCCTGACCAGATTGGGTCATTGGCTTAAGCCGGTGAGAGAGTTGGACCTGCCTCACATGGGCCAGTAGGCCTGCTGCAGTGTTCATTCTTTCTTATGTTCTTAAGTTGAGAAGTTTGAGGTAATCAGTCCCTTGCCCTAGAGGCGATGCGTTCAGTCCATCAGTCTTGAGAAGTGTACAGCATATGCATGGAGAAGCAGCTTATATACTGCAGGCAGACGAGTTGAAGAAGAAAGAGGCGGAGTCACCAGTGGAAAAATCCACTAGTGTAAGTACGTCATGCCTATAGGTTAGGAGGTATCTTGGGATATTGATACAGGGAAATCTTGTATTTAATTAAATATATGATGATGTATCGACAGATGGGTCTCTAAAGGAAAACACCATGTAAAGAAAACTGTAGAAGTAGTTAGGAATCTGTGGAAAAGAAGAAGTTTGTCAATGGATGCAAAAGAGGAATGACAGCGTACAACAATTTGTGTAGAAACCTCCAGTGTAGTAAAAAAAATTTGTTGTAGTCGAGCAGTAGTGGATTTATTGATAAGCAGACTAATCGGTCACATAGGAACCTGATAACAGAGGATGTAGGTGTGATGAGGATCATATCATTAACAGTTTGTTTGTTAACCCTCGTTTAGTCGTGCACCAACTCATGACTGGATGTTTGTGGTTTCCCTCAAAATATGTATTTGCATATAAACCCTTTTTTCGATTTTTAAACAAAGATTTTTAAGTAGTTTTCATATTTCTTAGAATGTTATTTTTTCCTTAAATAAATTCATATGAGGAAGTCATGCAGTCAACTACACATCTCGTTCTTATGTGAAAATTTACTATCCACTAGTGTAATGGCTGACAGCGGCAAGAGGCCTTTTAAATGTCGTCCCACTTTGGGCCACTGTACCTCCAAATCCGCTACTAAAGATTTAAAGGTATATTGGCTTTATTTCCATCATTCTGTCATAACTGTCTTGAATGATTCATATGGCAAGATATTTTCTTAAAGCCCATGCTGATTGCTTATTATTAGATATTTCTATTAAGAAGATGAACTCTCTTACTGTCTGTTCTACTATGTTAACTAGTATGCTTGTCAGCATAACTATCGCTGACTAACTATTTTATTTTAACTAGGATCACATTTGCAGTTTTCCAACTGCCTGTCATTTACAATGTTTTCCATTCAAACTGTAAAAGCTTGTTTGGTCCCATTATATTTATTGTATCTAGCTTCCTCAGCTCTTTTATTTACTATTTGTTATTAAAATTTCCTATAATATTCATTGCTTAACATTTCTTTCCTGCATTCTGGTATCCCCTTCCCCCAGTTCTTTGATAAATATCTATTTGATCATTCTCTCCTCTTATTAGCTTGCTTCCTTGTTACTCTTTATTAATTCACCCACCTCTTTCTTGAGCCTTATTATCTCGTTAATTTACTTAACAACTCATCCTAGATTAGTATTCTTAGTTCTTCTGTTTTGTGACCTATTTCCAATAAATATTTTACATGCTCATGAAATTTGACTCACTTTATTTTATTATATACACTTGGCTCTCTGTTCTTTGTATTCCCTACCTTCACATTTGTACAAATCTGTCTTTGGCTCTCCGTCATTCTACTTTGATCCATTCTCTCTAAATGACCAAACCACCTCAACAACCCCTCTTCAGCCCTCTGACTAATACTTTTATTAACTCCACACCTTCTCCTAATTTCCACTCTCCGAATTTTCTGCATAATATTTACACCACACATTTCCCTTACATAGGACATCTCCACTTCTTCCAACCGCCGCCTCGCTACAGCATTTACAACCCAAGCTTCACACCCATATAAGAGAGTTGGTAATACTATACTTTTATACATTCCCTTCTTTGCCTCCATAGATAACGTTTTTTGTCTCCACATATACCTCAATGCACCACTCAGCTTTTTTCCTTCATCAATTCTATGGTTAACCTCATCCTTCATAAACCTATCTGCTGACACGTCAACTCCCAAATATCTGAAAATATTCACTTCTTCCATACTTTCTCTCCAATGTGATATCCATTTTTTCTTTATCTAAATCATTTCATACCCTCATCACGTTACTCTTATCTATGTTCACTTTCAACTTTCTACCTTTACACACCCTCCCAAACTCGTCCACTAACCTTTGCAACTTTTCTTTAGAATCTCCCATAAGCACAGTATGATCAGCAAAAAGTAACTCTGTCAACTCCCATTTAGCATTTGATTCGCCATAATTTAATCCCACCCGTCTCCCTATCACCCTAGCATTTCCTTCTTTTACAACCACATCTATAAATATATTAACCATGGTGACATTACACATCCCTGTCTAAGACCTACTTTTACCGGGAAGTAATCTCCCTCTCTTCTACACACCCTAATCTGAGCTTCACTATCCTCATAAAAACACTTTACAGCATATAGTAACTTACCACCTATTCCATATACTTGCAACATCTGCCACATTACACCCCTATCCACTCTATCATATGCCTTTTTTGAATCCATAAATGCAATAAAAGCTTCCCTACCTTTATTTAAGTACTGTTCACATATATGCACTTGATCTATACATCCCCTACCCACTCTAAAGCCTCCTTGCTCATCCGAAATCCTGCTCATGGTCATACCTCTAATTCTTTCAATAATAACCTTACTGTACACTTTTCTTGGTATACTCAGTAAACTTATTCCCCTATAATTTTTACAATCTCTTTTGTCCTCTTTATACAAGCTCTCTGCCAGTCCCTAGGTACCTCCCCCTCTTTCATACATTTATTAAACAAAAATACCAAATTCTCCAACACCACATACCCCTCTGCTTTTAACATTTCTGTCATGACCCAATAAGTTCCAGCTGCTTTACCCTCTTTCATTCTACATAATGCCTCATGCACCTCCCCAACAGTCATATCCTGCTCTTCTTCACTCCTAAAAGATGTTATACCTCCCTGGCCAGTGCAAGAAATTACCGCCTCCCTTTCTTCATCGACATTTAAAAGTTCCTCAAAATATTCCCGCCATCTACCTAATACCTCCAGCTCCCCATCTACGAACTCCCTACTTTGCTTTCAACTGACACATCTATTCGTTCCCTAGGCTTTTTTAACCTGTTTATCTCATTCCAATTTTTTTTTTCTAATTTTCATCAAAATTTCTTAACAGTGCCTATCCAACTCCATCGCTGCTCTCCTTTTGCACTCTATCATCACTCTCCTCACTTTTCTTTTACTCTCCATATACTCTGCTCTTCTTATAACACTTCTGCTTTGTAAAAACCTCTCATAAGCTACATTTTCTCTTTTCTCATATATATATATATTTAGTTTGTATGTGGCATGGTTATTTTCCTGTCCAACATTTAGAACTTTGCATTTTTCTATATTAAACTGCATCTGCCACTTCTCCGACCACTGCATCAGTCTATTCAAATCATCATATATATATATATATATATATATATATATATATATATATATATATATATATATATATATATATATTTAACAAGTCGGCCGTCTCCCACCGAGGCAGGGTGACCCAAGAAGAAAGAAAATCCCCAAAAAGAAAATACTTACATCATTCAACACTTTCACCTTACTCACACATATTCCCTGTTTTTACAGAGATGCTCAGAATACAACACCCATATATATATATATATATATATATATATATATATATATATATATATATATATATATATATATATATCTATATATATATATATGTCGTGCCGAATAGGCAGAACTTGCCATCTTGGCTTAAATAGCAACGCTCATCTTACCATATAGGGCAAGTGAAAATTTGCGTATGCAATAATTTCGCCAAAATCATTCTGAACCTAACGAAAAAAAATATATTTCACTGTGTTTGTTTAGTATTAAATTATTGTAAACAAATCTAAAATATATTTAGTTGGGCTAGGCTAAAATAAATTGTTCTTGTCATAATAAAGTTAGGTAAGTTTTCTAAGTTCCTTTTGGTGCAAAATTATAAATTTTTACATCAACATTAATGAAAAAAATGTATCTTTAAACGTATAAGAGAAAATTTTAGAAAGTACTTAATTTTAAATGAGTTCTTGCTAATTGACCAGTTTTACATATTCGGCACGACATATATATATATATATATATATATATATATATATATATATATATATATATATATATATATATATATATATATATATATATATATATAGGTAGTAGGTTGGTAGACAGCAACCACCCAGGGAAGTACTACCGTCCTGCCAGATGACTGTGAAACAGAAACCTGTAATTGTTTTGCATGATGGTAGGATTGCTGTTTTCATTTTCAGTCTCATAAACACGTTAGATAACAGGGATATCTTGCCTCTCCTACTTACACTTTAGTCACACTTCACAGACACGCACATGCATATATATATACATACATCTAGGTTTTTCTCCTTTTTCTAAATAGCTCTTGTTCTTCTTTATTTCTTCTATTGTCCATGGGGAAGTGGAAAAGAATCTTTCCTCCGTAAGCCATGCGTGTCGTATGAGGCGACTAAAATGCCGGGAGCAATGGGCTAGTAACCCCTTCTCCTGTAGACATTTACTAAAAAAGAGAAGAAGAAAAACTTTATAAAACTGGGATGCTTAAATGTGCGTGGATGTAGTGCGGATGACAAGAAACAGATGATTGCTGATGTTATGAATGAAAAAAAGTTGGATGTCCTGGCCCTAAGCGAAACAAAGCTGAAGGGGGTAGGAGAGTTTCAGTGGGGGGAAATAAATGGGATTAAATCTGGAGTATCTGAGAGAGTTAGAGCAAAGGAAGGGGTAGCAGTAATGTTGAATGATCAGTTATGGAAGGAGAAAAGAGAATATGAATGTGTAAATTCAAGAATTATGTGGATTAAAGTAAAGGTTGGATGCGAGAAGTGGGTCATAATAAGCGTGTATGCACCTGGAGAAGAGAGGAATGCAGAGGAGAGAGAGAGATTTTGGGAGATGTTAAGTGAATGTATAGGAGCCTTTGAACCAAGTGAGAGAGTAATTGTGGTAGGGGACCTGAATGCTAAAGTAGGAGAAACTTTTAGAGAGGGTGTGGTAGGTAAGTTTGGGGTGTCTGGTGTAAATGATAATGGGAGCCCTTTGATTGAACTTTGTATAGAAAGGGGTTTAGTTATAGGTAATACATATTTTAAGAAAAAGAGGATAAATAAGTATACAAGATATGATGTAGGGCGAAATGACAGTAGTTTGTTGGATTATGTATTGGTAGATAAAAGACTGTTGAGTAGACTTCAGGATGTACATGTTTATAGAGGAGCCACAGATATATCAGATCACTTTCTAGTTGTAGCTACACTGAGAGTAAAAGGTAGATGGGATACAAGGAGAATAGAAGTATCAGGGAAGAGAGAGGTGAAGGTTTATAAACTAAAAGAGGAGGCAGTTAGGGTAAGATATAAACAGCTATTGGAGGATAGATGGGCTAATGAGAGCATAGGCAATGGGGTCGAAGAGGTATGGGGTAGGTTTATAAATGTAGTGTTAGAGTGTTCAGCAGAAGTTTGTGGTTACAGGAAAGTGAGTGCGGGAGGGAAGAGGAGCGATTGGTGGAATGATGATGTAAAGAGAGTAGTAAGGGAGAAAAAGTTAGCATATGAGAAGTTTTTACAAAGTAGAAGTGATGCAAGGAGGGAAGAGTATATGGAGAAAAAGAGAGAGGTTAAGAGAGTGGTGAAGCAATGTAAAAAGAGAGCAAATGAGAGAGTGGGAGAGATGTTATCAACAAATTTTGTTGAAAATGAGAAAAAGTTTTGGATTGAGATTAACAAGTTAAGAAAGCCTAGAGAACAAATGGATTTGTCAGTTAAAAATAGGAGAGGAGAGTTATTAAATGGAGAGTTAGAGGTATTGGGAAGATGGAGGGAAAATTTTGAGGAATTGTTAAATGTTGATGAAGATAGGGAAGCTGTGATTTCGTGTATAGGACAAGGAGGAATAACATCTTGTAGGAGTGAGGAAGAGCCAGTTGTGAGTGTGGGGGAAGTTCGTGAGGCAGTAGGTAAAATGAAAGGGGGTAAGGCAGCCGGGATTGATGGGATAAAGATAGAAATGTTAAAAGTTTTGGAGTGGTTGGCGCAATTATTTAATAAATGTATGGAAGAGGGTAAGGTACCTAGGGATTGGCAGAGAGCATTCATAGTTCCTTTGTATAAATGCAAAGGGGATAAAAGAGAGTGCAAAAATTATAGGGGGATAAGTCTGCTGAGTATACCTCCACACATTGCCCTCAGACATGACATCTCCACTGCCTCCAGCCTTCTCCTCGCTGCAACATTCATCACCCACGCTTCACACCCATATAAGAGCGTTGGTAAAACTATACTCTCATGCATTCCCCTCTTTGCCTCCAAGGACAAAGTTCTTTGTCTCCACAGACTCCTAAGTGCACCACTCACTCTTTTTCCCTCATCAATTCTATGATTCACCTCATCTTTCATAGACCCATCCGCTGACACGTCCACTCCCAAATATCTGAATACGTTCACCTCCTCCATACTCTCTCCCTCCAATCTGATATTCAATCTTTCATCACCTAATCTTTTTGTTATCCTCATAACCTTACTCTTTCCTGTATTCACCTTTAATTTTCTTCTTTTGCACACCCTACCAAATTCATCCACCAATCTCTGCAACTTCTCTTCAGAATCTCCCAAGAGCACAGTGTCATCAGCAAAGAGCAGCTGTGACAACTCCCACTTTGTGTGTGATTCTTTATCTTTTAACTCCACGCCTCTTGCCAAGACCCTCGCATTTACTTCTCTTACAACCCCATCTATAAATATATTAAACAACCACGGTGACATCACACATCCTTGTCTAAGGCCTACTTTTACTGGGAAAAAATTTCCCTCTTTCCTACATACTCTAACTTGAGCCTCACTATCCTCGTAAAAACTCTTCACTGCTTTCAGTAACCTACCTCCTACACCATACACTTGCAACATCTGCCACATTGCCCCCCTATCTACCCTGTCATACGCCTTTTCCAAATCCATAAATGCCACAAAGACCTCTTTAGCCTTATCTAAATACTGTTCACTTATATGTTTCACTGTAAACACCTGGTCCACACACCCCCTACCTTTCCTAAAGCCTCCTTGTTCATCTGCTATCCTATTCTCCGTCTTACTCTTAATTCTTTCAATTATAACTCTACCATACACTTTACCAGGTACACTCAACAGACTTATATATATATGTGTATATATATACACATATATATATACACATATATATATATATATATAAGTACTACCTCTAGAACTTTGACCCTCATACTCAGAGAAGACAATAAACGTACCTTAGGGAAAACTCAAGGTTCTCCCCGAGGCCGTTTCAATATTTTCATCTCCTACCACCTTGAGTTTTCCCTGAGGTACGTTTATTGTCTTCTCTGAGAATGAGGGTCCCGATTCCAGCTATAGAGGTGGTACTTCCCTATATATATATATATATATATATATATATATATATATATATATATATATATATATATATATATATATATATATATATATATATATATATATATGCAATAAGATTACAGTAAACAGGTGTTTTCAGAATATGCAAAACAACCACTCTGAAAGAATAGAGAAATTCCAGGCGCTTTCGTGACTACTCACATTATCGAGGAACATAGTTCCTTGATAATGTGAGTAGTCACGAACGCGCTTGGAATTTCTCTATTCTTTCAGAGTGGTTGTTTTGCATATATATATATATATATATATATATATATATATATATATATATATATATATATATATATATATATATATATATATATATATATATATATATTCTACTTGATAAGTCTGAGGCTGGGATCTTGAGGGAGGCAGATCTGATTTCGCAGATGTACAACTCCATCACCACCTCCCTCACCACTACCTCACCACTATCTCTCTCACCACCACAACCCTCCTCACCTATATTTCTTTCTTCACCACCACCTTCACCTCCACTTTCTTAACCCTCACCTTCACGGCCCTCACCACCACCTTTATCTACACTTTCTTCACCCTCACCTTCGCGTCCCTCACCACCACCACCCTCACCTTCACCTCCCTCACTCTCACCTTCACTTCCCTCACCACCTCCACCCTTACCTTCACCTCCCTCACCTTCACCTCCTTCATCTTCACCTCCTTCACCTTCACCTCCCTCACCTACACCTTCACCTCCCTCACCCTCACCTTCGCCTCTCTCACTCTCCCCTTCACTTCCCTCACCCTCACCATCACCTCCCTCACACTAACCTTCTCCTTTACCTCCCTCACCTTCACCTTCATCAACCTCACCGTCACCTTCCTCACCTTCACTGTCCTCATCACCACCTTCACCTCCCTCACACTCACCTTCACCTTTACCTCCTTCACCCTCATCAACCTCACCGTCATCTCCCTCACCTTCACTGCCCTCATCACCACCTTCACCTCCCTCACACTCACCTTCACCTTTACCTCCCTCAACACCACCATCCTCACCTTCACCTCTCTGACCCTCACCTTCACTTCCCTCACCTTCACCTCCCTCACCCTCCCCTTCACCTCGCTCACCCTCACCATCACCTCCCCTCACTACCACCACTCTCACCTTCACTTCCTTCACCTTCACCTCCCTCACCCTCAAGTTCACCTCCCTCATGCTCACCTTCACCTTTACCACCCTCACTTTCACCTCCATCATCCTCACCGTCACCTCCCTCACCTTCACCTCCCTCACGTTCACCATCACCTCCCTCACCGTCACCTTCACCTCCCTTATCCTTACCTTCACCTCCCTTATCCTTACCTTCACCTCCCTTATCCTTACCTTCACCTCCCTTATCCTTACCTTCACCTCCCTCACCATCACCTTCACCCTCACCTTCACCTCCTTCATCCTCGCCTTCGCTTCCATCACCCTCACCTTCACCTACCTCGCCCTCAAATTCACCTACCTCACTCTCCTCCTTCACCTTCACCTTCCTCACCTTCACCTTCCTCACCTTCACCTCCTCACCCACACCGTCACCTCCCCACACCACCACCACCACTCTCACCATCACCTTCACCTCCCTCACCAGCACATCCCTCACCCTCACCTTCACCTCCCTCACTCACATCTTCACCTCCCTCACCATCGCCTTCATCTCCCTCACTTTCACCTCCCTCACCATCACCTCCCGCACCATCACCTTCACCTCCCTCACCCTCACCTTTACCTACTTCACCCTCACCTTCAACTCCCTCACCCTCGTCTTCGCTTCTCTCACCTTCACCTTCCTCACTTTCACCTTCACCTCCCTCACTCCGATCTTCACCTCCCTCACCCTCACGTTCACCTCCCTCACCATCACCTTCACCTCACTCACCATCACCTTCAACTACCTCACCATCAGATTCACCTACCTCACCCTCACCTTCACCTCCCTCACCTTCAGCTTCCTCACCTTCACCTTCACCTCCCTCACCTTCACCTCCCTCACCCTCACCTCCCTCACCCTCACCTTCACCTCCCTCACCCTCACCTTCACCTCTCTCACCCTCCGCTTCACCTCCCTCACCTTCAACTCCGTCACATTCGCCTTCACCTCCCACACCCTCACTTTCACCTCCTTCACCTTCACCTCCCTCACCCTCACCTCCCTCACCCTCACCTCCCTCACCCTCACCTCCCTCTCACCTTCTGCTGCACCTCCATCACCATCACCTTCACCTACCTCACCCTCAAATTCACCTACCTCACCCTCAAATTCACCTACCTCACCCTCATCTTCACCTCCCTCACCTTTACCTCCCTTCCCATCACCTTCACCTCCCTCATCTCACCTTCACCTCCTTCACCTCACCTTCACCTCCCTCACCCTCGCCTTAGCTTCCACCGCCTTCACCTTCACCTACCTCACCCTCAAATTCACCTACCCCACTCTTACCTCCCTCACTTTCACCTCCCTCACCTTGACCTCTCTCACCCTCATGGGCACCTCCTCTCACCACCAACACTTTCACCTTCACCTCCCTCACTCTCACCTTCTCCTGCACCTCCCTCACCATCACCTTCACCTCCCTCACTCTCACCTTCTCCTGCACCTCCCTCACCATCACCTTCACCTCCCTCACCATCACCTTCACCTACCTCACCCTCAGATTCACCTGCCTCACCCTCACTTTCACCTCCTTCACCTTCACCTCCCTCACCCTCGCCTTCGCTTCCATCACCTTCACCTACCTCACCCTCAAATTCACCTACCTCACTCTTACCTCCCTCACTTTCACCTTCCTCACCTTCACCTCTCTCATTCTCACCAGCACCTCCCCTCACCACCACCACTCTCACCTTCACCTTCCTCACCTTCACCTCCCTCACTTTCACCGTCACCTCCCTCGCCCTCACCTTCACCTCCCTCACTCTCACCTTCTCCTGCACCTCCCTCAAGCTCGCCTTTGCTTCTCTCACCCTCACGTTCATCTACCTCACCTTCAAATTCACCTGCCTCACCTTCACCTCCCTCACCTTCACCTCCCTGACCCTTACCTTCACCTCACCTTCACCTCCGTCACTCCCACGTTCACCTCCCTCACATTCGCCTTCAACTCCCTCACCTTCACCTACCTCACCCTCACCTTCATCTCCCTCACCTTCACTTCCCTTACCCTCACCTCCTTCACCACCTTCACCTCCCTCACCTTCACCTCCCTCACCTTCACCTCCCTCACCTTCACCTCCCTCATCCTCACCTTCACCTACCTCACCGTCACCTTCCTCACCTTCACCACCTCCCTCCCCATCACCATCGCCTCCCTCGTCCTCACATTCACCTCCCTCACCCTCACCTTCACCTCCCTCACCCTCACCTTCACCTCCCTCACCATCACCTCCCTCACCATCACCTTCACCTCCCTCATCCGCACCTTCATCTACCTCACCGTCACCTTCCTCACCTTCACCTCCCTCAGCCTCACCTTCACCTCCCTCACCTTCACCTCTCTCACCCTCACCTTCACCTCCCTCACCCTCACCTTCACCTCCCTCACCCTCACCTCCCTCACCTTCACCTCCCTCACCCTCACCTTCACCTCCCTCAGCCTCACCTTCACCTCCCTCACCACCACCTCCCTCACCCTCACCTTCACCTCCCTCACCCTCACCTTCACCTCCCTCCCCCTCACCTCCCTCACCTTCACCTCTCTCACCCTCACCTTCACCTCCCTCACCCTCACCTTCACCTCCCTCACCTTCACCTCCCTCACCCTCACCTTCACCTCCCCTCTCCACCACTTCCTGGCGTCACGCCTTTTTAACCTCATTGCTGTTGATTCCATTAATCTTGGGACCAGCGACCCTCTTTCCCCATTTTCTTACCTCATCCACCCACTCTTCACTCCTCACCACTTCAATCTTCTTCCCCCTTCCATCCCTGCTTCTTTTGCTTCAACCACTCACATTACCATCTTCGCCACCTTCCCTCCCACTTTATCATTACCATTCTATTCCTACCTTCTCTCCTGACGTTTCACCTTTCTTCTTTTCCACTCCCACTTTATTCTCCTACCATCACCTCATCATTCCGTTATCCATCCTCTCTTAACCCCACCCCATCCAGTTTATCCCCCTCCCTCCATCCGGAATTCTTTCTTCCTACCTCCATTTCACCATTCTCTGTACATCAAATTTTTCTTCGTCCTCTGTTCCTGATAATTATAATTCGGTGTGTACTGTAAGGTATTGCGCTTTCTGCATTCGCTTTGATTATTTCAGAGTTCATTTAGAGTTGGACTGCCTGAGATATCTACGCTATAAAACAATGTTTTCCCTGTAAATTGTAAAAACTTTTATTGGTAAAACACATAATTCTTTCAGTGGAACTGTGTAGTGTTGAGCAAGTTTGCTTATTGCTTCACCAGTTCACCAGTCACTACGATATTTCAATCTCTTTACAGACTGCTCAGCAAGTTGATCCTTGATCAAGTCCTCATGAGTGAGAGCTTTAAATTATTATGTATCTTTCCTAGGAACACGTTTAGGAGGAGTTAGTGACAAAGGTGGTGGGCGCATTACGTCACTGAATAGCATTATGAACTTACAAGTAACAAGGACGTTCGTTTAACTCTTGACGTAGCTCCAGTAATCACACTAAGAAAATAAAATTGGATTTTCTCTTTTAGCTTCTAACATCTACGAATCATCAGAATTAGTTTGTATTACAAGTATTTGCATGTGGTAGACTGTAGCACATTATTACCGATCAATAACCTGGCTTGACAGGAGCACCTGAAATTCCTACGTAGAATATAACCCAAAATAGTATATTGTTTGCATATAAATTTAACGAAGTGCTGCTTTAATCACTGTTTCGCCTTAAGATTCCAACAGGACATCTGGTGAAGTATAGGTGTCATCATATATTGGTAAAAATATCTTCTCTCTCTCCAGAGCGAGATTGCTTCCCGTGTCACGGCAGTAATTATGTTCGTCACTTTTGATTCATTCAGACCATTCTTTTCTCTTGACGGACTCACTGCTCATACTTATTCATGTGACAATGTTTCTGAATCTAGTCATCTAGGCTTGAAGTCATCCGGCGATGAGTCAGCTTGTAAAATCGTAGAAATATGAGAGTTGTCTTTTTGTACAGGACGAGAATGAGCTTTTTGTGCAGTTGTGAAGCCAAATTATCATCCTTCAAATCTCTCTCTCACTCTCTCTCTCTCTCTCTCTCGCTCTCTCTCTCTCTCTCTCTCTCTCTCTCTCTCTCTCTCTCTCTCTCTCTCTCTCTCTCTCTCTCTCTCTCTCTCTCTCTCTCTCTCTCTCGAGTTATGTTATATTCATTAGTATGTTAATTTCCTTTACATTACATGCGTTTAGCGTGTCACTTCTCTTTACCAGACTTCTGTCTTACTCTTAAAGCAGATTTAAAAGTGTGAATTTCGGCTGAAAGTTTATGAGAAGTTACTTTATCGTCAGGGTAAGAGTGATGTGCCGGTATTGACAGCTGTGGTTACCCACAAACGTTTATGAGACTTGTTCTTTAGCATGTAAAGTTTTGTAAGTTATTTCATAATTATCAGCTATAACTGGTGTCTCTACAGATATCCTGTGTGATCAGTGATATATTCTTGTATATCTGATATCATACAATTTTAGAATTACTCATGCAGAAATGACTGAAAATTGATCATTGAATAGCTGCTTATTTGCAGATCTGCACCAGCATTCATGCGCTCTGTACTTTTCATGAGCATAACTCTACACAGGTTTGTACTGCTTTGTGTTGCATGGTATGTAATGTCCGTTGATAACTCACTTGTAATAAGTTAGAAGTTTCAAGGACAATTTCTTTAACAGTCTCTTCATTTAGGTGTTGATCAAAGGGTACGTTACTGCACAACTCTGCGCTCTCCCCGTCAAGGCAGTGTGTGTACGAATTAGCTGTCCAAAGTTAGTATGGCCAGTTCAAAGCACGAGAGTGACTTTTCGAATGCATCCACATAAGTATCTAAGTCACTTTCAGTGAACTTAGGTTCCACTGAAGCTGCTTTCTGAGCGTTAATTGTTTGTTTAATTGCTGCTGAAGGTTGCTTTCTGGTAGAATTTTGTATCTCAAAAAGGATAGTTTCACTTTGAAATTCGTCTTCATTCAGCTTCCTTTGTTTTCAGTTTTCAATTTATTTTAAACACAAGAGTATTTAGTGGTACTAAATATCTGTAAGTGAACATTGTGTAGCAAAATCAACAGAGAATGAATGACAAAAACCAAGAAGTCCCTAAATAAAAAAAAACTGCTGACATCAGAGAGGCTTTAAAGCAAAGCTTGCTTGTGCAGTGAGGCAACCTGTTTGCCAAACAGCAATGAGCAGTAAGAGACAACCATAATCAACACAGCAGCAGGCAAGGAAGCAAGGGTGAAAAAGATAAACCTAACTGCTGACAATCAATATGTCCTCCAAAAAAGTCACAAAATTCCCATATTACTGAATCTGAGTACAAGAACTTCCAGACCTCTAATATGACAGATACACAGAAAGTTAAGCGGTGAGTTAGACTCTGGACCTGAATTACATAGTTTTTCATGATACCACCACAGATGTTAAAAATGACTCATTCTGAATAAGTCTCTGGGAACATACTTCTGGATAGGTTAGTCTCAAATCACAATCCAGATCACATTTTGCTACAAGTTTATCACAACAGGAGTAAACGAAAATGCAGTTCAAGATAATGATGGAAGAAGAGAAGTGTTGCTTCACTAGTAGCTGGAAAGAGAGAACGAGATAGTCCAAACCATACCACGGGCGGGAATAGAACCCATGGTGTGGTTTGTTTGCAATCGTGTCATTACGATTTCATGAGCCATGTTGACGACGAGAGAGTCCATGCAGAAGCAAACAAAGTGTGAAGTTGTCCAGTAGTTAACAGTGTACCCAGCATGCAGCTGAAACAGCCAACAAACGAACAAGCAGTGTAGATATAAGGGCAGCCAAAAAGATCTTTGAATCTGCCAACAAAGAAAGTGTAGTGGGAACATCTCACCTAACCAAGTAGATAAATATGTAAAAACGAACATAATGACTTCATTTTACCTACTAATGAAAATAACTATTGCAATACAATATCAAATAAATTCTAAAGGAATGTACGTCAATATTTACAGATTTGGAGATATGGTTTTATTATCTGAAAGTACATCAGTATAAATGTGTCAGTATGCTGTAACAGGCAATGCCAGCGGCATACAAGTGCATAGAGGGTCTTATGGACTGACCAACTAGGAACTGTAAGTTCAGTGACCTGATGTGTAATAATGAGATGCTTTTACACCGCACATGTAATATAAAAATTCTCAAAAGTGCACCAGTCACTGTTTTACTTCAAAAAGGTTTCAGTGGTGTCCAAAAGTAGCACAGATGTTGCAGAGCTATTGCCGAAGTCTCTGAAGTCACTTGACAACAGGTTCTGAGATGTAGACTCTTTGAATAGCCAAGAAGACTGCTTCAGGGAGCTGAAGGCTGCAACAGCACTCGGAGACTATCCTGAGGGATATGCTGAGCCTTGCACGTGGTCAAGACTGCTGTACGCCGACTCTGACTACGGAACTTTACACATCTGCTGGCTCTAGACTGTAGACACACAAATAGAAACTTCTAAGACGAAACTCGAGCCTGAGATTGCAAGGAGTAGCACTGTAACATTGTTTTGTTATGATAAAGACTGTCGGTCTTGGCAAAGCTGTCTGCTACATGAAAACACTGTCCTGAAGACAACTGGGAGATGGATCGTCCAAACAATGTGCTTTGGCTAAGGCGGGTTGCATAGTGAATAAACAAGGAAATGTTCATATTACCAGGGAAAGAAAAAACAACTTAAGGCACTGGGATTCCCGGTGCCTAATAATACTTATAAAATAATACTTATTATACATATAATAATACTTATAAAAATAAACAAATGATAAACCACTCATTATTGCACAGAAGACATATATGCCGAGTGAGAGACTGAGGGGTGCGCTGCAGAGCAGAAAATAGGGAACTTGAGTGTGGTATGACATCGTAGTGCGGCACAGTGTTGAGACGTCGTCATGAAAACCTGCCGTCTTGGGGTTGGCTTGGAGCCTGGCTGGGCAGGCGTTGGAGAGGGGAGGTGGATGTGTGTATGTGTGTGTGTACTCAATTGTGGTTGCAGAGGTCGAGTCATAACTCCTGCCCCCGCTTCTTCGCAGGTCTGTACTAAGTCCACTCTCTCCCTGCTCCATAAGCTTTATTGTATTTCTTCTTAAAGTTATGTATGGATCCTGCCTCCATTCCATCACCCTACAGATTGTTCCACTTCTTGACAACTCTATGAATGAAGAAATACTGAGCTTCTAGCTTCCAGTTGTGACCCCCTGCTGCTGTGTCCCATCTCTGAAACTAACAGTCCCCATCCACCCTGCCATTTCCTCTCAGTATTTTTTGTCTTTATCTTGTGAACCCTATCCAGTCTGTCCTCTAGTGTCGTCAGGTTGATTTTCTTAACCTCTCCTGGTAGGACATACCCTTCAGCTCCGGGACTATTTATGTTGCAAGCCATTGCATTTTCTCTAATTTCTTGAAGTGTTTGACCAGGCTTGGGTGCCATACTGATGCTGCATACTTCAATTTGGGCCTGATGAACATGGTGTACAGAGTTTTGAACGATTTCTTACTCGGGTGTTGAAAAGCTGTTCTCAAGGTTCTCCAGGCGCCCATATGCTGCAGCATTTACTCGGATGATGTGCGCCTCAGATGTATTTTTTTTTATTATACTTAACCCAAAATTCTCTTCCTTGAGTGAGGTTTGCAGTCTTTGACCCCTTAGCCTGTACTCTCTCTGCGGATTTCTTTGATCTTGTTTAATCTTCATGACTTTGCACTTGGTGGGGTTAAACTCCAGGAGCCACTTGTTAGACCAGGCTTGCAGCCTTTCCAGATCCCTTTGTAGTCCTACCTGATCCTCATCCGTTTTAATTCTCCGCAATAGCTTCACATCTGTAAACATGGACACCCTTGTATCCATCCCTTCCGTCATGTCATTGACATATACCAGAAAAAATACCGGCCCTGGTAATGACCCTTGTGGAACCCTGCTCATTATAAGTGTCCAGTTTGACACCTTGTAACGTATTATCACTAGTTGTTTCCTTCTTGTCAGGTATTCTCTTATTCATTGCAGTGCCTTTCTTCTTATTTCTGCCTGAAACTCTAGGTTTTGCATTAATCTAGTGTGAAGAACTGTGTCGAAAGCCTTCTTACAGTCCAAGAAAATGCAGCCTACCCACCCCTGTCTCTCCTGCCTTCTGTCACGATGTCGTAAAAATTCAGTAGTTTTGTGACACAGGATTTTCCTTCCCTGAAACAGTGCTAGTTATCATGTATAAGTCGCTCCACCACTATAACCAGTTTGTTTGGTGATGCTGCAAGCGGAGTTCAATGATAAACGTCTTCGGAGGCTTCTTACTTTATTTGCAAAGTATTGGTGGGTACACAGGCTTGTGTGTTTGTGCCCATGGCCCGGGAGGGCCATGCCCACGAGGGAGAGAGGGAGTAGGACTGTTGTCTGAGTCTGGGCCGCTGAGTGAGAGTGAGTGGGACCTGGGCAGGCCTAGAGAGGGCAGCCCCTGAGTGCCGCAAAATATGAACTAAGCTGGCAGACAGCATAGGCTGTCTGTGCAGACAGTACAGGCTGTCTACACCAATCTTGTCTTGATAAATTTCTCCATGACACTGCATACTGAACAGTGCTAGTCACGGCATTATGCCGCCCCTCTCCCACAAATACCATGAAGAATTATATATATATATATATATATATATATATATATATATATATATATATATATATATATGTCGTGCCGAATATGTAAAACTGGTCAATTAGCAAGAACTCATTTAAAATTAAGTCCTTTCTGAAATTTTCTCTTATACGTTTAAAGATATATTTTTTTCATTAATGTTAATGTAAAATTTGTTAATTTTGCAATAAAAGAATCTTAGAAAACTTACCTAACCTTATTATAACAAGAGCAATTTATTTTAGCATAACCCAACTAAATATATTTTAAATACGTTTACAATAATTTAATACTAAACAAACACAATCAAATATATTTTTTTCGTTGGGTTCAGAATGATTTTGGCGAAATTATTGCATACACAAATTTTCACTTGTCCTATATGGCAAGATGAGCGTTGCTATTTAAGCCAAGATGGCAAGTTCTGCCTATTCGGCACGACATATATATATATACATATATATATGTATATATATATATATATGTATATATATATATATATATATATATATATATATATATATATATATACGTATGCACACTTACTGAGGTTTTAATACTTGTTGCTGCATCCTTTATGCCTAATCGCGCCCCTCAGATGTGTAGGAAGGCTCTTACACAAATAACTAACTAATCTTACACAAATTCTTGAGGGTTTGGAGAGGTATATTATTCCATGCCTTATGTAGAGCAGCCTCCAGCTGCAGGATGGAACTGCTATCCTGGCCCAGTAAACTTCGTTTCGCTATTGACCAAAGGTTCTCAATAGGGTTTAGGTCTGGGGAATTGCCTGGCCAGTTATTAAAGAACCTGTGTCACAGTCCTCTAGCCAGTGAACTACAGATTTGGCGGTATGACAGTGCACTGTCGTGCATAAAAACCGTAGCCCCACACTTGTCAACAGCCTCAGGTAAACTGTCCCACAATAACCCCAGATAATTATGTTGGTTCATATACTGGTTTTGGGGAAGCACAAAGAGTCCACCAATACTCTGAGCATTGAAACACCCCCAAACCATGAACGAGTCTGGGTGTTAGTACCATATGTGTAGCGTTGGTCTAGTAGGTCACTACCTCTGGGCTGGTACACATGTTCCCCACGGTTACAGGTGACAGTGAAGATTGCTTCATCACTCCAAAATATTTCAGACCACTGTTGAGGATTCCATTGAAAATATTTCTTTGCATAATCCAGCCTACAGCCCTAGTGTTACCGCAGCCCTAGTGTTACCCCAGTCCTAGTGTTACCCCAGGCCTATGTTACCCCAGCATAATGGTACACCAGTCCTAGTGTTACCCCAGCTCTTGTCTTACCCCAGCCCTTGTATTACCCGAGCCCTAATGTTTCCCCAGACCTAGTGTTTCCCCAGTTCTAGTGTTACCCCAGTTCTTGTGTTACCCCAGCCCTAGTGTTACCCCAGTTCTTGTGTTACCCCAGCCCTAGTGTTATCCCAGCTCTTGTATTACCCCAGCTCTTGTGTTACCATAGCCCTTGTGTTACCCCAGACCTTGAATTACCCAGACCTTGTGCTACCCCAGCCCTTGAATTACTCAAGTTCATGTGTTACACCAGCTTTTGTGTTACCCCAGCCTTAGTGTTACTCCGGACCAGGTGATATTCCAGCCCAAGTGATACCCCAGCCCTGGTGACATTCGAGCCCTTGTGTTACCCCTGCCCTGGTGATACCCCAGCCCAGGTGATATCCCAGCCCAGGTGATACCCCAGTCCAAGTGATACCCCAGTCCAGGTGATACCCCCTGCCCTCGTGCTCCTAAGCCCTCCATGTAACACCAGCCCTCGTTCTTCTCCACACTGCTGCTCTCCGACCCTCGTATTACCTCACCCTTCGCCCTACCCCAATTCTCGTGTTCCCCAGTTCCCCCAGTCCTCATGTTCCCCAGTTCCCCCAGTCCTCGTGTTCCCTAGTTCCCCCAGTCCTCGTGTTCCCCAGTTCTCGCACTCCCTCAACCCTCGTGGTCCCCAGTTCTCGCCTCGTGGCCTCTGGAGTTACTGGCCGGCCTAATGGCCGCTAGAGTGTGTCTTCTCAGCTCGACAGGTCGTTTGCAGGCGACAATTGGGGCTGACAGTATGGCGAAATGGGCTAGTGGGTGATGGAGTGTGTGTTGAGTGGGTCTGGTAGGTAGGGAGGGTTGTGGGTAGCGACGGGTGTTTATGGTGTGGGTTCGGCAGTGTTGGGCGGCGGGTTGTGTGGGTTGATGCTTGGCTGGAAGGCAGTTGATGATCTTGAACAGAGTGTGACCGTAGGAAGTATGAAGTGTTGTATAGTGAACTGTGGAGAACAGTGTGTGATTGGTCGGCCATGTGTAGGGGTTGAAAGTGCGTGATGGTTGGCAGTGTTGGTTAATGAGTGATTTACATGTGGGGGAGAGCATACAGAGTTGGTGGAGGGTGCGTGATATTGAATAGTATGTATGTGATGGTGGAGAATGTGGGTGTGTAGAGAGTGTGGATTATTGGATATTGTCGGGTGACAGACATTGGTGGTGGGCAGTGTGGGGTGATTTACAATGAGGGGTGATAGGCAGAGTGTGGTGGTAAGCTGTAAGGTAGTGGGGAGGGAGGGGCAGTGGGATCTGGGTGTGGACTGGGCGTCTGGTACAAGCAGTTTGTTGACATTCGTACCTTCATATACATCCAAATTTACTGAAATAGTCATCATGTGTATATGTTGTTTCCTTGAGCAGGGGACAGATGCTCATGACTTAGTCACTTTTTTTTTAGTAATTTCAGAAATTTACGACATAACGGTCTCTCAAAACTTTCCTTGAGACTCTTGGTATTAATTAGAAGTTAAGTCTAATATAATCAAGCTAGATAGCTCAACAACTTATTTTAGTACGGAGATTATATCAGCCACCTGAAGCACTCAAAGATCCACAATAAAGTATCGCATTAGTTGCACTTGTATCCTTTTACCTAACATATTGTTGGTAATTTAATCAACATAATTACAAGTAAGAAAATCATCTCGGTAAAAAACACTGAAAAATTGCAAGAAGATTAAGCAGGGTTTTCCGGTGGGCAGTAGAGAAGCTCCAGTTGTGATAAGTTCCAGCAGCTTAGTTATGATAAGAATGAAAAATTCAAAATCCAAGAGCATGAAAAAGCCTTCAACAAGCGCAACCATTGTGTAATAAAACATAAAATGAGTGCGGAAGGAATAACTAGATAAGTGGTCAGATGGATATTAAGCTTCCTAACATAGAGAACACAGAGAGTAATAGTAAATATAGTCAAATCGGGAGAGGGCACTGTAAAAAGCTTCGTTCCTCCAGTGACAGTACTCACCCCACTTGTTTTTCTCATTTTTATATCTGATGTAGATGGAGACATAAATCATACCACTTTACCATCCTTGGCATACGATATAACCTGGAGGTTACCTGGAGGTTACCTGGAGGTTATTCCGGGGATCAACGCCCCCGCGGCCCGGTCCATGACCAGGCCTCCCGATGGATCAGGGCCTGATCAACTAGGCTGTTACTGCTGGCCGCACGCAGTCCGACGTACGAGCCACAGCCCGGCTGATCCGGCACCGACTTTAGGTATCTGTCCAGCTCTCTCTTGAAGGCAGCCAGGGGCTTATTGGCAATTCCCCTAATGCTTGATGGGAGGCTGTTGAACAGTTTTGGGCCCCGGACATTTATGGTGTTTTCTCTTAGTGTACCAATGGCGCCCCTACTTTTTATTGGCGGCATTTTGCATCGCCTGCCCAGTCTTTTACTTTCGTTGGGAGTGATTTCTGTGTGCAGATTTGGAACCATTCCTTCCAAGATTTTCCAAGTGTAGATTATGATATATCTCTCCCTCCTGCGTTCCAACGAGTACAAGTCAAGTGCTTCCAAGCGTTCCCAGTAGTTAAGGTGCTTGACAGAACTTATACGTGCAGTAAAGGATCTCTGTACACTCTCTAGATCTGCGATTTCACCTGCTTTGTATGGAGATGTTAATGTACAGCAGTATTCCAGCCTAGAGAGAACAAGTGATTTGAAAAGGATCATCATGGGCTTGGCATCTCTCGTTTTGAAAGTTCTCATTATCCATCCTATCATTTTCTTTGCACGTGCGATCGTGGCACTGTTGTGATCCTTGAAAGTGAGATCCTCAGACATTACTACTCCCAGGTCCCTTACATTATTTTTTCCGCTCTATTGTATGGCCGGAGTCAGTAGTATACTCTGTTCTAGTTATTATCTCCTCCAGTTTTCCATAACGGAGTAGTTGGAATTTGTCCTCATTGAACATCATATTGTTTACCGTTGCCCACTGGAAAACTTTGTTTATATCTTCTTGGAGGTTAACCGCGTCCTCAGCAGATGACAGCCTCATGCAGATCCTAGTATCATCCGCAAAGGATGATACGGTGCTGTGGTGTATATCTCTGTTTATGTCTGATATGAGGATAAGGAATAAGATGGGGGCGAGTACTGTGCCTTGTGGAACAGAGCTCTTCACTATGGCAGCCTCCGATTTAACTCTGTTGACCACTACTCTTTGTGTTCGATTTGTTAGGAAGTTGAAGATCCATCTCCCCACTTTCCCAGTTATTCCTTTAGCACGTATTTTATGGGCTATTACGCCATGATCGCATTTGTCAAATGCTTTTGCAAAGTCTGTGTATATTACATCTGCATTCTGATTTTCTTCCAGTGCATCCAAGGCCATGTCATAGTGATCCAGTAGTTGTGAGAGGCAGGAGCGACCTGCCCTGAACCCATGTTGCCCTGGATTGTGCAGATTTTGGGAATCCAGGTGATTTGCAATCCTGCTTCTTAGCACTCTTTCA
Source organism: Cherax quadricarinatus (assembly GCF_038502225.1). Classification (NCBI taxonomy): domain Eukaryota; kingdom Metazoa; phylum Arthropoda; class Malacostraca; order Decapoda; family Parastacidae; genus Cherax; species Cherax quadricarinatus. The sequence goes on from NC_091300.1 coordinate 51,894,573, forward strand.
AAGATTTTTATGATGTGGGATGTCAGAGCTATTGGTCTATAGTTCTTAGCTAATGCTTTGCTGCCACCTTTATGGAGTGGGGCTATATCCGTTGTTTTAAGTGACTGTGGAATTTCACCCATGTCCAAGCTCCTCCTCCATAGTGTACTTAGGGCACACGAGAGGGGTTTCTTGCAGTTCTTAATGAAAACAGAGTTCCACGAGTCTGGGCCTGGGGCTGAGTGCATAGGCATGTTGTCAATGGCTTTTTCGAAATCTATCGGAGTTAGGGTAATGTCGGAAATCTGGCATACATTTATGGAGTTTTGAGGCTCATTTATGAAGAAATCATTTGGGTCGTCGATCCTCAGACCGATTAGTGGTTCACTAAACACAGAGTCGTACTGGGATTTCAATATTTCACTCATTTCCTTGTTGTCGTCTGTGTAAGTCCCATCCTGTCTGAGTAAGGGCCCGATACTAGATGTGGTATTTGCCTTGTTTTTGGCATATGAAAAGAAATATTTTGAATTTCTTTCAATTTCACTAATAGCTTTAAGCTCCTCCTGCCTCTCCTGGTTCCTGTAAGAGTCATTTAGCTTAAGTTCGATAGTTTCCACTTCCCTGGTCAGCGCCTCCTTTCGTGTATCAGATATTCTAGCACTCCTGAGGAGCTCAGTGACTCTTCGTCGTCTTCTGTAGAGGGAGCGTCTTTTTCTCTCCAGTTTACTCCTGCTCTTCTTCTTTCTTAGGGGAATATGCCTAGAAAATGCTTCGGCTACCAGGAAGTTGATCCTTTCAAGGCACTGGTTTGGATCCATGTCATTTAAGACATCTTCCCAACATGTTTCGTTTAGGACATGGTTTACCTGGTCCCAGTTGATGTTCTTGTTGTTGAAATTGTATTTTGTGAAGACACCTTCACAGGTACATGCATTCGATTAGATTGTGATCGGAATTAGTTGTTTTTGATATTCTTATGTCTCTTATCACGTCCTCATTATTTGTGAAGATAAGGTCAAGTGTGTTTTCTAGTCTTGTTGGCTCCACTATCTGCTGGCTTAAGGTGTGTTTTTCGCAGAGACTTAGTAGCTCATGTGTGTGTGACCTTTCATCTGCACTACCTCCGGGGATTGTTTCAGCTATAACATTATTTGCTACATTCTTCCATTTTGTATGCCTTAGGTTGAAATCACCAAGCAATAAGATGTTTGGGGATGGAGCTGGAAGGTTTTCCAAACAGTAATCGATTTTCAGTAGCTGTTCCTTGAACTGTTGGGAGGTTGCATCTGGTGGCTTGTATACAACCACAATGACTAGGTTTTGGTTCTCGATCTTTATTGATAGAACTTCAACTACCTCATTTGTGGTGTTCAGCAACTCCGTGCAGATAAGGGACTCTTTGACATACAGGCCAACCCCCCCTTGTTGCCTGTTTTTTCTGTCGCATCTAAAAAGGTTGTAACCACTTATCCATATTTCACTGTCAAAGTGATCTTTTGTGTGAGTCTCTGTGAAGGCTGCAAACATTGCATTAGACTCCACTAGAAGTCCACTGATAAAAGGTATTTTGTTGTTGGTGGATGGCTTAAGGCCCTGTATATTAGCAAATATGAACGAGGTTGGGGGGATTTTGTTATTGGCATCAGTAGTTGTAATTCTGGAGGGCCATGGGTGGCCACTGGCTGCGCGTCCAGTCCAACAAGGCTCCAAGGTGGTGGACTATTTTTATTTCCTTCCATTTTCTTTTTTCGTTTCCTGCCACTAAAAAATCACCTGGAGTTGGGTTGTTGTAGCTACTATTGTTTGTCTTGTGGGGTCTGTGCCTCCTGGTCCCTTTTAGATGGTATGCAGGGCACTCGATGTTGTAACACTGCTTCTGGAGGACCGAGGAGTGGCACATTTTTGGGTGAAAGAAAGTACAGGAAGAAGAACGACACACTCCTTTAGACAGGAGGTCGCTACATTTTTTGGGATGGTCAAAGTTGCATGTCCCATTTTTTTCCCCTGTTATTCCATGCTTACAGATGCCCCAAGCATAATATTTGCACAAATTCACCTTTGGTTGAGAATTGTTGGGAGGTGTGTTGTCAATTTCTGCAGGTTCTGGGACTGCACTATAATCCTCAGTATCCAAGCCAGGGCCACCCCGTCCTGGATTCCATCTACTTTCCCCAGTGACAGCTGCCAAAGACTTAGCTTTCCAACTGTTATAAACCAAGTCTTCCAGTGGGCCACCGACAACAATATGATGCTCAACAGAGATATATTTATTTACTACGCCATGGCTAACTTGAAGAGCGTAAGACTGAAACAGAGTACAAAACAAACACAGCATTCCACAGAGTCGAAGATCAGTGTCGGAGACTTGGGAATGACAATGTCAAGAGTCTCGCTCATGCAAGCATCACGAAATTATTGTAGCAACGGAAAGGCAATATTCATCTGGATAATCACGATTCTCTTCAAGTTACATACTGCTGACAGAAATTCAATCAAGCATCAGAAGACACTTCGGTATACTCCGTGAATAAATGGAATTACTGACAAACCTTTGACTGACTTTAAGAAGGTTACTGATAAGATTCTCAAGTCAATTCCCGATCATCCTATGTAATTCCTAAATCTTGTGCTGGTATTCTGTATTAGGTTGGGCGCTTTTATGTACTTGTTGAGGGCGAATTTTGAAATGACGTCTGGTTTCCATTGTTCCCTTGAGATGTTCAGATTGGGGGTGGTAGCTATGAGGGCAGATTCCATGATTTTTTAAAAACGCAAAATGTACGGTTTTGCTACAAATGCAAAATCATAGAATCTGGCCTTATAGCTTCCACCCATAATTTGAACATCTCACAGGAACAATGGAAACCAGACGCCACTTCAGAATTCCCCCACAAGAAGTACATACAGGGACTCAACCTAATACAGATCTCCAGCATAGCTATTTGATAGCATTCTTTCCATTCTATTGATTGAGTACTAGAAACTACACAGCAGAAAGGAACTTACAACCCAAATTTGAAGCCTCACTTCAAGACCTTTCATTACTCTCGCTCCTTTTCATAAATTCATGTTCTCATCTCACATGTGTATCTGCGTAATATATATATACATATATATATATATATATATATATATATATATATATATATATATATATATATATACATATATATACATATATATATATATATACATATATATATATATATATATATATATATATATATATATATATATATATATATATATATATATATATATATATATATATATTATGCAAAACAACCACTCTGAAAGAATAGAGAAATTCGTGACTACTCACATTATCAAGGAACTATGATAATGTGAGTAGTCACGAAAGCGCTTGGAATTTCTCTATTCTTTCTGAGTGGTTGTTTTGCATATTCTGAAATCACCTGTTTACTGTGATCTTATTGCATATATATATATATATATATATATATATATATATATATATATATATATATATATATATATATATATATATATATATATATATATATATATATATTATATTAGGGAGCATTGAAAAATACAAATTTTAGAGATCCAAGCTGCACTGTTCAGGCATTATTTGTATGGTCATAATAAACCTCTTGCAAAATTTCAGATCATTTCATGCCCATTTACCGTGCAGCATTGCGATTGACTTTTTGTCAAATTATACACCATTAAAAGTGATTAGTTGTAATTTATTGGTTGTCAGGATAATAATCAAGTGTACATGGTTTATATCATTTTTGGTTGTGAAGATTGTATGATCAAATGTACATTTTTTATATCAGTCATCAACTATTTAATTTTAAGCTATTACAAGTTATAAGTGAAGTCTCTCTTGGCGCAAAACTTGCAGCATCCTTGATTGGTTTGCCAGGTGGCGGTAGCAATGGCAGCTCCAGCATAATCACTGATCAAGTACTGGTAACATGTGGCTGCTAGTGTGGGAAGTCTCGCTCTGTTCTGCTGTGAGCTGCTGGCAGTCAGACCACTCAAGACACAGTCAACATCAGTATCGACAGAAAGGCTATCTCCGGCATCATTTGAATTATCGTCAGAATCAGAAACCTCTCCAGCTGCCGGTTCACTCGGTCTCTCCTCCAGCTGCTTCCCGGCTGTCTTACTGCATCTCTGGCACTCTATCCCACATCCTCGTTACTGTCATGTCAACTCAGCCAATTTTCACCTTCCTATCGCCTCTCTGGTCAAGAAGGAACTGTACCTCACGTTTAGGAACTTTCACATCACAATTACAGTCCAGGTGGCATCCGTCACACTCCTTTATTTTGCAGCCAACATCTTGACAGGCGCAGCAGGACAGAAACAACTACATATTTTCAAGCGACTCGTTCAGTTCTTCCTAAAATGTAGCTTTTTTTGAGACATTTGTGTTCTTATTAAGTTTTATTCCTCAACAATTTTCTCAGTTTTTCCTCAATAGTTTTCTGGCTGAGAATAGGAATAGTCTTTCTGTCTCCAGGTGATTTCTTCCATAGTTCAGAACAATCCTTAGCTGCTATCTTGATAATCACTGAAACATCAGTAAACTTTCCTTCATCACATTTATATCGCCAGCAATTCCTTAACATATCACCTTTGGACGGAAGTTTGTTCACTGGAAGAACACTGGCATGGCCAAACAATGCAGGTTCTGTGGCTTTCCTTGTTGACATTATAAGAATATAAGTATATAAGTAATCAGAGTATCTGAAAAGAGAGAAAGTTAATGTTTATAAATACGTAGATACAGTACATAAAACACTGTGCTGACCTACTTAGTAATACAGATATATTACAAAATTTCAATCGCAAATGTTGTAGGCTAAAGCTTAACCAATCAACTTCATATTTGGCACTAAATCTAAGATGTATAAAAGTAACAGTGCCTGAAAAGTGCAGTTTGACCAAAATTTCAATGCTTCCTAATAAATAAATAAATAAATATATATATATATATATGTCGTGCCGAATATGTAAAACTGGTCAATTAGCAAGAACTCCTTTAAAATTAAGTCCTTTCTAAAATTTTCTCTTATACGTTAAAAGATATATTTTTTTCATTAATGTTAATGTAAAAAAATTAATTTTGCTCCAAAAGAATCTTAGAAAACTTACCTAACCTTATTATAACAAGAACAATTTATTTTAGCCTAACCCAACTAAATATATTTTAGATTTGTTTACAATAATTTAATACTAAACAAACACAGTGAAATATATTTTTGTCGTTAGGTTCAGAATGATTTTGGCGAAATTATTGCCTACACAAATTTTCACTTGTCCTATATGGCAAGATGAGCGTTGCTATTTAAGCCAAGATCGCAAGTTCTGCCTATTCGGCACGACATATATATATATATATATATATATATATATATAATATAAATATATATATATATATATATATAATGTCGTGCCGAATATGTAAAACTGGTCATTTAGCAAGACTTCATTTAAAATTAATTTTTTTCTAAAAATTTCTCTTGTACGTTTAAAGATATATTTTTTTCATTAATGTTGATGTAAAAATTTATAATTTTGCACCAAAAGGAACTTAAAAAACTTTCCTAACCTTATTATAAAGCGCTATTTATTTTAGCCTAACTCAACTAAATATATTTTAGATTTGTTTACAATAATTTAGTACTAAACAAACACAGTGAAATATATTTTTTTCGTTAGGTTCAGAATGATTTTGGCGAAATTATTGAATACACAAATTTTCACTTGTCTTATATGGTAAGATGAGCGTTGCTATTTATGCCAAGATCGCAAGTTCTGCCTATTCGGCACGACATATATACATATATAAATATATATATATATATATATATATATATGTCGTGCCGAATAGGCAGAACTTG